>NC_142773.1:41018283-41078283 GCF_988280905.1 Pimephales promelas | reverse complement strand
CTTCCTCAGTGTTAAAGGATGTTATTTTGATAGATTTCTAGTTAACTAATATATTCAGCGATAAGTGATGAAATGTAAAGATGCATTACTTTAATGCTCCACACAGAGAAGACGGATGAGAACACAAATGAGATCGTGGACTTACAGCTGGAGGAAGAAGAGGAGAAGGCAGATGAGGAAGAGGAAGAGCAGGGTGGACCGCCAAGCACTCTCGTAAAAGTGTTCAAGTTCATCATGAAGCAGAGCTACATCTGTGCTCTTATCGCTATGATGGTGAGAAGGTCAAAGGTTAAAGGAATAGTTCTTTTTTTGAACTGTTCCTTTGAAGTTCTAAATTCGAATGTGAGTGGGAAATGGAACGTTTGGAACATTTGGAACACGGAATCTTACGAATGTTTGTGTGTTTCCCAGGCGTGGAGTATAACGTACGTGAGCTGGCTGACGTTTGTGTTTCTCCTCTGGTCCTGTACTCTCTGGATGGTGCGAGACAGGAGGAAGTACGCCATGCTGACCTCGCCGTTCATGGTGGCTTATGGGAACCTTGTGTTAGTCCTTCAGTATATCTGGAGTTTCGAGCGCTTGGAGGAGGTGCCTGGGTTCTTTCTGAAGATGACGGTGCCCTTCACTGGACTGAGCTCAAAGGTAACAATTAGACATGTAGCCAATGAATTGCCCGATTTTGCGAAAGATTATGTATTTTTTTTTCACTTTAATTAGTATGGAAGCTTGTTTCCGCCACAGAATGAAAAATAAAAAATAAAGTAAAAAAGTTGCAAAAGTAATTGCGACTTTTTATCTCACAATTCTGACTTTTTTTCTCACAATTGCGAGATATAAAGTCAGAATGGCGAGATATAAAGTCACAATTATGTGTTATAAAGTCAGAACTGCGAGATGTAAACGCGTTATTGTGAGAAAAAAGTCAGAATTGTGAGAAAAAAAGTCAGAATTGTGAGATTCTGTCTTTTTTCGCAATTCTGTCTTTTTTTTTCCTCGCAATTGCGACTTTATTTCTCATAATTGCGACTTTATATCTCGCAATTGCGACTATTTCTCAGAATTACGACTTTATATCTCGCAATTGCAATTTTATGTCTTAGAATTGCGAATTTATATCTCGCAATTGTGACTATTTCTCAGAATTACGACTTTTTATCTCGCAATTGCAACTTTATTTCTTAGAATTGCGAATTTATATCTCGCAATTGTGACTTTATTTCTCAGAATTACGACTTTTTATCTCGCAATTGTGACTTATTTCTCAGAATTACAACTTTTTATCTCGCAATTGCGACTTTATATCTCATAATTGCGACTTCATATCTCGCAATTGCGACTTTAAGTCTCTTATGTTCACCGAGGCTAAATTTATTTGTTCATTTGATTATAAAAAAAAAACTTTTCTTTTCAAACTTATGAACATTGTAGTGTATATTGTAGCATATTTATTTTGTACACAAATGTTATATGTTAAATATATGGGCTTTATTCTTCCACAGAATAAAAAAGAATAAAGGTAATTGCGACTTTTTATTTCACAATTCTGACTTTTTTTCGTCGCAATTTCAAGAAACAAGTCAGAATTGCGAGATAAAAGGTTGCAATTATCTAATTATTAGATATTAATTCGTGGCAGAAACAAACTTCCATAAAATTGTGTATCAAACAATATAGTTACGAACAAGTACAAACTACTGTACATTATATAGCTATAATACATCCTCATAACTATAATTGCATATAACTGCCTTAAGTTATAAACACACTTTCAATGTAAAACGTCACTATACTGTGATTTATTTATACATTTCTGCCCATTACCAGTATTTTACTAGTGTGTTTTTGCCATTGTGTGTTGTAGATTCTGTGTCAGCTGAGCTTCTGGCTTCTGTTCAGACAAACGCTGATGGAGCGACAGGCGAGGATGGAAGAAGAAGCATCGCTCTGTGACGTCCAAGTAGACCAGCAGAAAAAAGGTGGTTTATTAGAATCTCTAAAAAGTGGTTTCAATGCAGATTAACAGTCACAGCAGAAAATCTCTTAGTTATTTTATATCCTTAAAGAAATGCATTTCCATGTGGGTTTCAGAGGAAGACAAAGAGGAAGAGGAAGTGGACGAGAACGACCTGATGTATGTGATGGGGAACCTAGTGAAGGCTCTGCTGGTCAAATACTGGATCTATGTCTGCGGAGGAATGTTCTTCTTCGTCAGCTTTGAAGGAGAATTAGCCATGTACAAGATCGTCTACATGATGATGTTTCTCTTCTGCGTGGCTCTTTACCAGGTGCACCACTGTCTAACATTTTGACTGGAGACAGGTTTATTAGGTGTCTGTCACACATGACGCGGATTTGACACTCATCGCATTTTCTCACAACTCTTTACATTTAACTGTTTAACCCTTGTGCTGCATTCGATTTTTAACACCGTTGAGTGCATTAAGGACCAAAAATGGCCACATATTAAACATTGCCTAAAATATTATATATTATTATTATTTTCCACTTTTACCAAGTTAAATCTTTTAACCAGCATCAGTCCTCATCATAACTACCAAAAATGTATTCAATTTCAGGATTTTAACCCTTTAATTACCAGTTTTGTTTGCGAAACCATCGATTTGTATAAGAGGAAAAAAACACAAAAATTCAATTATTTTCAATAAACTAAATGCAAAGAGAAAACTTTAGATTTGGATTATCACAGTCCCACTTTGCAAAAAATCCCACTTGGCGCGTTAGAGACCAAAAATGGCCACCTATTAAACATTGCCTATTGCCTAAAATAAGGTGCATTTCCACCAATAGGGAATAAATATGTAGTGACGTCATCTGGTGGAATACACTATATAATGCAAATATAATGCTTTTGCTTCAAAATGAAAGGATGTTTGTGCAAAAATCATGTTTCATGTATTACTGACAGCCTCAGATTTAAACAACGTTTTAATGGGTTTCAATGGGCCATTTTTGGTCTTTATGGTGCTGAGTGTTACTATTTGATCTGCACAGTGTGTGTTATACATATTTTGCAAAATCGGATCACATTTTTTACATGTATCCAAAAAGTCACAATTTTGCCAAATTTCATACCATTTGCATTAAAACAGCCAAAATGGTCAAAGAAATTAAACTGCAAAAGACCAAAAATGTCCCTAATGCAGCATAAGGGTTAAAAGACTGTTCTTGCAAAGATACTCAACAAATCTGCCATTTCGGCTTGTGTTGCATAAGATGAAGCCTATTGTATTATAAAGGAGGGGCGAGTCTTCATTTCGGTGACGGAGCGCTTGTGTTCTCCTCAGGTACACTATGAATGGTGGCGCAGGATCCTGAAGTACTTCTGGATGTCTGTGGTGTGTTATACTATGCTTGTGCTCATCCTAATCTACACCTGTCAGTTTAAGAACGCCATCGCTACCTGGACCAGTATGACAGGCTTGGGAGAGAAAGTGTGAGTATTAAATACTCTAGATACGTTTGATCTGTTGGCCATGCTACAAGCCACACAGTTGAGCGGATTCGTTGCCTCCACCAGCAGCTCATCTAAGGAAGCGTCCTAACTGAAATTAAACCTTATGTTTTATTACAGATTTTCAAGGAGTAGTTCACTTTAAAAAAAAAAAATTGCTGATAATTTACTCACCCCCATGTCATCCAAGATGTCCATGTCTTTCTTTCTTCAGTCGAAAAGAAATGAAGGTTTTTGATGAAAACATTCCAGGATTTTCTCCGTATAATGGACTTCAATGGGGTCCAAACGGTTCAAGGTCCAAATGAGAGTTTCAGTGTGAACTGCAAACTGTTCAAAGGGCTTTAAACGATTCCAGACGATGAATAAGGGTCTTAACAATCGTTTAAGATAACAAAGTTTAAGTTTTAAAGCTCAAATAGCCGCCTCGCTCTGTTCTGTGATGAGTGTCGTGACTCTCCCGTTCGAACTCGTTCATCAAAATGAACGAATCTTTTCCAGAGTCACCTCGTTCATTTCATTCGTTGAATGAACCAAATGACACAAAAAAAGATTCATTCATTTTTTTTTTTTAGCTGTTTATTTTCACATTTTTTCCCTCTTACCACAACAAGAAAAAAAGACAAAAAAATTAAATAAATAAAATACGGGAACGGGAATCCAAAAAAAAAAAAGTACATTTCTTGGTTTCAGTCCATATTATTACATGTTATTGTTTGCCATTCATGTCCAAAATACTCTTTAAGGGGAGACCAGTCCTTTACAAAAATATCCAGAGTTCCTTCCAGTACATTATGCCGTCTTTCGTATGGTAAGAGTGACAAGAGTTTTTCACGCCAAAGAGTTAAATTAGGAGAGTATTCTTTAATCCAGACATGAAGTATGGAAAGACGAGCAGCATACAACAGTATGGATATTATTTTTGTTTCCAACACACAAGAATGCACAGTCTAGGATCCAATGGCACTTTAATCCCAAACAATTTTTCATCTTGATGAACGAGTTTGAACAGGAGAGTCACGAACGCGCATCACAGAACAGAGCAAGACGAGATTATACAATTTTGACATTTGTGCTTATAAAACTTAAACTTTGTTATTATTTTTTTTAAATGAGCGATCGTTTCGCTTGATAAGACCCTTATTCGTCGTCTGAAATCGTTTAAAGCCCTTTGAACAGTTTGCAGTTTGCACTGAAATAGTCTTTTGGACCTTGAACCGTTTGGACCCCATTGAAGTCCATTATATGGAGAAAATCCTGGAATGTTTTCATCAAAAACCTTAATTTCTTTTCGACTGAAGAAAGAAAGACATGGACAATTATCAGCAAAACTACTCCTTTAAGTGCAAAGTATGCATGCAGTGCTTGGGCTAAAAAAGAGTGTAAAAACTGCATAAAATGGCCTCTTTAAAATAAAGTCTTGATTTTGTTTTCGGGCTCTACTAGACCAGGTTTTTCCTCATATTCTCCATTGTTGCGGCTCCTCTCTTCCCAGTCTGCCAGTAACGCTCTGTTTAGTTCCTGTCTCTATGAAGCTCCTCCTTCTGAAAAGCACACTGTGCTCTGATTGGTCGGCTGGACCAGTGTTGTGATTGGTCAGTCGTAAATGACACGCCTCTTCCCATTAACACGAGTTTCAACACACTACTAACTAACTCAACCAGGCCCCGCCCCTTTTATTCTGCGTATAAATTATTTAAATGATGACTATTTTAACGTGTTTGTTCCCGGAAGAAAACTCAAGACTACAATGGAGGCGTTTCAGAAACACTGACACTGATATCGAGAAGAACTCTTTTTAATGCTTAATGCTAGCAACATTACAGACTGTATGTAAAATAAAGCATAATTGGTCTTCTGTCTCTTTGCAGACTGAAGGATATCGGTCTGGAGAAGTACAGCCTCTCTGATTTGTTCACCCGTATCTTCATCCCCACGTCCTTCTTGCTGGTGTGTATCCTGCACCTGCATTACTTCCACGACCACTTTCTGCAGCTCACTGATCTCAAAGCAGTGGTCAGCAAACAGGAGAGCACCATTTACAGGTGAGAGCGCTCTCTCTGCTCAGGCCGAGGTCTTCGCTAGTTACAGCTGATGAGAACAGCGAGTGTGGATCGTAATAATATCTCAGATCTGATTAGAAGTCGTAACACAAGCTTTTCATTGATGTATGGTGTGTTAGGATAGGATATTTGGCCGAGATTCAACTATTTGAAAATCGAAAATCGCATTTAGTTGTGCATATGTTCACGATTGTACTTCATTCACTCACAAAGATAAATGTTTTCTATATTTACGGTAGGAAATTTACAAAACATCTTCATGGAACATGATCCTTACTTAAAATCCTAATTAAATGTTGCCATAAAAGAAAAATTGATTATTTTTTTTACCCATGCCACAAATGTACCTGTGTGACTTGTGACTTTTTTTAATGATCTTGGCCGGGTCACGAATGTATACTCGTCCAAATATTTGATTGAACATTCTCTTGTGGTGCATTGCTTTAATAATTAATTGTACACCGAAAATTAGTAGCTGTATTTAACTTCTAACGGTTTGCAGAGTGTTTTCTCCATTGTCTTGTTGAACTTCATTTTGGGCTCTCTTTGCATCTGCTATTAAGACACGTTTTGGTCGATCGGATCACAAGTAGATTAGGGAGACACATTCCCGTTTACACCTGGGGCGCTATTTTAACGATCTGAAACGCAGGTATCAAGCGCAACTAACTTTGTGGGCGGATCTCGGCGCTGTTGCTATTTAACCGGCGGGATAAATGACTCTTGCTCCCGACGCACATCTAAAAGGGTCTGAAGTAGCTTCATTATTCATAGGTGTGGTTTGAGCGTAACGGGAAACAAACCAATAAGAGCGTCATATCACATTCCCTTAAACCCTCAGGTGCTCTTCGTTTCGGAGTCACACTTGTTATCTTCCCCGTCAAAAGTGACCGGACACCTAAAAATGAAACTTTCTCCATCCCAGTAAAACCAATGCAATTTATTTTTGTTCTATAATATTTATTCTTTTTAATTTAGTGTTTTGAGACAATTTAATTGAATTTATTAATATTTATGCAATATTTATGGTTTATTTTTGCCATGGAAAAAAATATATATATATGTATATATATATATATATATATATATATATATATATTTTTTTTTTTTTTTTTAAATGAATGCAGTATTTTAGTTTAATATAGAGTCTAGGCCTTCAGAAAAAAATTTTTTTTGAAGAAAATTAGCACCATCTGGTTACAGTATAGAGAAAAGGCATGAATCATGGTGTAACCACTAGATGGCATTTAGCCTGCTTATAACCATTTGGCATTTAACCACTTAGCCTGCTCTGATCATGACCTCAATTTTTTTTGTGTGTTTACATACCCAATGCCATAAAAGTCACCAAGTTTTGTAACATTCCGATGAAGCTGTGATTTTTAAAATTTCAAAACAGAAAACTTTTGGGTCAGAAATGACCGAAGAGCACCTGAAGGTTAAGAGCGTGATGAACGAGGTGCGCTTGTTCCGTGGCGCAATACTATTATAACGGCGCATTTACCGGACGCACTTCACAATCGTTTCACAGCCGAGGAGATCGATGCTCTCGTCTGGGCCGTAAAAGAAAGGGAAGTGACAACATTGGGGACGGGACAAACCCACCCAAATTAGCTTCGGTTAAACATGTATATGATAATTTGGGTAAATGTGTAAGCTTTTATGCCTGTTTTTCCCATCGTCATGAAAACAACAATGATTTTCCTTGTGTTTTAAAGTCCCCGTGAACCGGAAGTTGCAAACAACTTTTCTCCAGTGTTGTAGAGAAACGGAATACTAAATAAGGCAAAATAGTGGGCATGGCTTTTTTTTCCAACTAGCACCTGATTGGATCTAGAAAAATGGGTGTTTCATTCTGAAATGGAGGATGATGCAAGTTTACACACGCTGTCAATCAATGCTCGCAAACACACAGCAGCTGTCTGTCAGTTGGAGGGGCGTGGTTATGGATGTTAAGGAGACACCCAAACCGTAAAGCCTACGTCATCGGGCAAGGTCCTCCAATGCAGAGGGGAGGGGCATTTTCAAAATTTGATTAAAGATTACGAAGCCAAAAAATGTTTTTGTGTGGATTGACTTGCATGTATGAATTGTTTACCACAAAACGATCAATTTAGGCAAACAAAGTAAGTATGGTCAATTTTGATTTCATGGGGACTTTAATACATTTCCTTGTAATAATGTATCATTTGCAAAAAGTAAAATGCATCTGTGTAGATGAGGGAATCATCTACAGTGTATGCGCATTGTTCACACTCTGTATTATGGCCAAGCATGCGCGCTTAAAAAATAGCATGTGAATGCACGCCATTTTTTTCTGGTCGGTGGCGCAATTGTTTTCTGGAACTGCAAAATAGCACTAGGGAATGTTTGCGCCGAAACACGCCTCCTTTTGTGCGCTGAACCGCCCAAGTTCATGCGCTGACGTGCGTCTGCATAGGGAAAAGTCCGCTGCCCCCCCGTTGATACGAATGATACGAACAAAATACGAATGATAAATCGCGCTGGGTGCAAAATAGGACCCGTGGTGTTTTAATCTGTCTCTTTTGTCCACTTTCAACCACTTCTGTTCTGATTTCTTCGAGGGGAGGGTCTAAGGGTCTATCAGTTTTTTCAGATCTTTTGATCTAATGGATGAAATAAGCTCAGTAGACGGAGAGTCTTTTACGCTACAAAAGCAATCGTTCAATGTGTTTTCAACTACCTCTGGAAGTGGTCGAAAGTGGACAAGCTCAAAATGTTTTAGAGTCGTTCACTTGTGATCTAATCGACCAAAACGATTAGGTGTAAATAGAGCCTTAGTTTCATCCTCATGCTTCATTTCCTCATTTCTCACTGTCTACTTCATGATGGTTTGTCCTCTGTTCAATCTGTTCCTGTGTAAACCTTGTTTTATCTCTGCCAATCATCTTACTTTATGCAAATTCACTTCTTTTTTAACCAATCATCTCCTCACATCTTTCCCCTGCCATCCCTCACATCACAGCTATACTAAAGTCAGTGGTCGTATCTATCTGATCGTGGATAGGTGGGTGACTGATTTTCTTTCTCTGCCATTTATGGAATCCACCACGAATGTTCACCTTTTCCCCAATTTCCCACAATCCCTCATTCTTCTCACTACTCTCAGTACACCGTTTTCTCACTTGATGGTGTCACTTTTTAACGGCCTGCTAGATTCCTAGATGGATCCAAAAATGTGTGATTTTCTTATTTAGAACTTTAGTTTTTGCTGTAAATGTTACATAATGTCAAAGTCAATGTGAAATCTGTAGTCAGATGTATTTCCGAATAGGGGTGGGAATCTTTAGGAACATCACGATCTGATTCTGATTTTGGGAGTCACGATTTACTTTACAACACTTTCGAAGTTTATGGAAGAGTATTTTATTATTGATTTGAGGGTTTTTGGGGTGGGGTTGGGGATCAGAGGGCGGAGCTGGATAGGATTAGGGGTGGGGTTAGGGATCTGGGGCGGAGATGGGTAGGATTAGGGGTGGGGTTAGGGATCTGGGGCGGAGATGGGTAGGATTAGGGGTGGGGTTAGGGATCTGGGGGCGGAGATGGATAGGATTAGGGGTGGGGTTAGGGATCAGGGGCTGGAGATGGGTAGGATTAGGGGTGGGGTTAGGCATCAGGGGCTGGAGATGGGTAGGATTAGGGGTGGGGTTAGGCATCAGGGGCTGGAGATGGATAGGATTAGGGGTGGGGTTAGGCATCAGGGGGCGGAGATGGGTAGGATTAGGGATCAGGGGCTGGAGATGGGTAGGATTAGGGGTGGGGTTAGGCATCAGGGGCTGGAGATGGGTAGGATTAGGGGTGGGGTTAGGCATCAGGGGGCAGAGCTGGATAGGATTAGGGGTGGGGTTAGGCATCAGGGGGCGGAGATGGGTAGGATTAGGGGTGGGGTTAGGCATCAGGGGGCGGAGATGGGTAGGATTAGGGATCAGGGGCTGGAGATGGGTAGGATTAGGGGTGGGGTTAGGCATCAGGGGGCAGAGCTGGATAGGATTAGGGGTGGGGTTAGGCATCAGGGGGCGGAGATGGGTAGGATTAGGGATCAGGGGCTGGAGATGGGTAGGATTAGGGGTGGGGTTAGGCATCAGGGGCTGGAGATGGATAGGATTAGGGGTGGGGTTAGGGATCAGGGGGCAGAGCTGGATCGGATTAGGGGTGGGGTTGAGGATCAGGGGTGGAGATGGGTAGGATTAGGGGTGGGGTTAGGGATCTGGGGGTGGAGATGGATAGGATTAGGGGTGGGGTTAGGCATCAGGGGCTGGAGATGGGTAGGATTAGGGGTGGGGTTAGGGATCAGGGGGCGGAGATGGATAGGATTAGGGGTGGGGTTAGGCATCAGGGGGCGGAGATGGGTAGGATTAGGGATCAGGGGCTGGAGATGGGTAGGATTAGGGGTGGGGTTAGGCATCAGGGGCTGGAGATGGGTAGGATTAGGGGTGGGGTTAGGCATCAGGGGGCAGAGCTGGATAGGATTAGGGGTGGGGTTAGGCATCAGGGGGCGGAGATGGGTAGGATTAGGGGTGGGGTTAGGCATCAGGGGGCGGAGATGGGTAGGATTAGGGATCAGGGGCTGGAGATGGGTAGGATTAGGGGTGGGGTTAGGCATCAGGGGGCAGAGCTGGATAGGATTAGGGGTGGGGTTAGGCATCAGGGGGCGGAGATGGGTAGGATTAGGGATCAGGGGCTGGAGATGGGTAGGATTAGGGGTGGGGTTAGGCATCAGGGGCTGGAGATGGATAGGATTAGGGGTGGGGTTAGGGATCAGGGGGCAGAGCTGGATCGGATTAGGGGTGGGGTTGAGGATCAGGGGTGGAGATGGGTAGGATTAGGGGTGGGGTTAGGGATCTGGGGGTGGAGATGGATAGGATTAGGGGTGGGGTTAGGCATCAGGGGCTGGAGATGGGTAGGATTAGGGGTGGGGTTAGGGATCAGGGGGCGGAGATGGATAGGATTAGGGGTGGGGTTGAGGATCAGGGGTGGAGATGGGTAGGATTAGGGGTGGGGTTAGGGATCTGGGGGTGGAGATGGATAGGATTAGGGGTGGGGTTGAGGATCAGGGGTGGAGATGGGTAGGATTAGGGGTGGGGTTAGGGATCTGGGGGTGGAGATGGATAGGATTAGGGGTGGGGTTAGGCATCAGGGGGCGGAGATGGGTAGGATTAGGGGTGGGGTTAGGGATCAGGGGGCGGAGATGGATAGGATTAGGGGTGGGGTTAGGCATCAGGGGCTGGAGATGGGTAGGATTAGGGGTGGGGTTAGGGATCAGGGGGCGGAGATGGATAGGATTAGGGGTGGGGTTGAGGATCAGGGGTGGAGATGGGTAGGATTAGGGGTGGGGTTAGGGATCTGGGGGTGGAGATGGATAGGATTAGGGGTGGGGTTAGGCATCAGGGGGCGGAGATGGGTAGGATTAGGGGTGGGGTTAGGGATCAGGGGGCGGAGATGGATAGGATTAGGGGTGGGGTTGAGGATCAGGGGTGGAGATGGGTAGGATTAGGGGTGGGGTTAGGGATCTGGGGGTGGAGATGGATAGGATTAGGGGTGGGGTTAGGCATCAGGGGGCGGAGATGGGTAGGATTAGGGGTGGGGTTAGGGATCAGGGGGCGGATATGGATAGGATTAGGGGTGGGGTTGAGGATCAGGGGTGGAGATGGGTAGGATTAGGGGTGGGGTTAGGGATCTGGGGGTGGAGATGGATAGGATTAGGGGTGGGGTGGGGATCAGGGGGTGGAGATGGGTAGGATTGGGGGTGGGGTTAGGGATCAGGGGGTGGAGATGGGTTATATATTATAGTATTTATTTTGTTGTTGTTTGCGTTTGAATAACATTGATGAACAGGAACACTTATTGAAAGCTAAATAGGGACTTTTTTGGTTTCATGTTGACTTTAAAACTCTGCCTGCTCAAATGCATCCCAGAAAGTGTTACTGAAGTCAGAGTTATATCCTGACAATTAATCCTCCTCATCCATGACATTCTCCGACTCTAACATCTCCTCAGCATGTCTCTGAAATGCACGGTCCTCTCGTCTTGGAAGCATCTCAATATCTATCTTATCTATCTATCTGTCCCTCTTTCTCCATCTCCATAATTTCCATTCTGTTGAGTGTTGACTGTTCTACATGTGAAACTTTTCTTGCTTTGATTTCGTATATTTCCATTCTGTAAATTACTTCAACAGCATCAAGCAAAAAATGTCTTCTCCTGAGAGCAAGTAAGTGTGGTATAAACAAGGTAAACTTTGACATGAAACCTCATCATGCAAGCGTTTGAACCCTTCAGAGCCGCGAGACCGTTCGGACGAGGTCATTGCCACTTTATTCTGACTGCTGAATATTTCTTTGTTTTGGTTTGGTTTTACGGTCACATGATTCACGTTTGGCAGACACATGCATTGCTTGTTTAAACAAAGGCCCTGACACTGTAATGCAATCCGGCTTGTTCCTTACGGATCTAATGCACACGGCATCCATGACTTCCACCCAAACCCTGCCTGTGCAAACCAAGGTTTATGCCCCTGAAGGCACTAACATTTCATTCACTGGGATCGTTTTATAACCCAAACTAAGCTAACTTGATCAGCATGTGATCTAAGTTTAGAGAAATATGGGTGATTCATCAATTAGAGGAACTTTTCTGTCGGCTAGGATGAATTTAAAGACAAAATGATTTAAATGAAAAAAAAATTAATTCTAGTTTTACTCTGGTTTATTTATTTATTTTTAGGGCTGTACAAAGATTAATTGCGATTAATCGCATCCAAAAAAAAAGTTTGTGTTTACATAATATATGTATGTGTGCTGTGTTTAATTATTTTTGTATAAATACATATGCATGCATGTATATATTTAAAAATTATTTGCATGGAAATACTATATATATATATATATATATATATATATACATAATCTATATTATATATAAATATTTTATATATGAATAACACATTTTCTTAAATATATACATGCATGTGTGTGTATTTACATATACAAAATAATTATACACAGCACACACACATATATTATTTAAACGCAAACTTTTATTTTGGACACGATTAATCGCAATTAATCTTTGCACTGCCCTATTTATTTTTATTTCTGTTCAAATGTTTGTTTTGCCAGAATTTTACATAACCAGACATTACCATGGAAAATCAGGACAAATATTTGTACATTTTCTAATGAATAAATGAATGAATTTGTTTTTATGAAAAAATATTTATTGAACTTATTTATTTATATATTTTACTTATTTACTCATGTATTTAACTTCAATTATTAATCGTATAATCGCTAATAGATTGTGTCTTTTCAAGCATTTAAAAAATATTACATTTAAAAAGAGTCTATGTTTGGTTATGATGTAAATGAGAATCAGATCTTTAAAAAGCAGAAATGTTTCTTGGTATCTTGACCAAACTAGTTATAATTTGGTAATTTTTAATTAAGCAACCATGCATTTATTTGTATAAATTAAAAAAATGTTGTATCAGCATGCACTTGTGCATAATGTGACAAATGAAAATCCAGATTTATTTACAGGATTTATGTGATAAATGTTTTAACTTGGATTAGATGATGCGTAATTGAAAGAATTTTCATTTTTCATGCTTTCAGGAAGTCAAAAGTGCCTGTAATTGAAGAATCACTCATATGTCACACATACTGTAGCGTGTGTGTCTTTCTCTCCTAATGAAATATTCCTGATCTCCAGACTCGTTCATCCAGACGGGAGTCTGGCGGATCTGACGATGATGAGCACGTCTCCAGAGCCGCTGAAAGAGGAGAAGGAGAAAGAGAAAGAGAAGGAGTCCATGAACGAGATGCTGGTCGTGGACTTTGTGGAGAAGGAAAAGAAGAAAGAGTCTTTATCCATCCACTCGGCTCATCTGTCCAGTCAGGAGGATAATCAGCAGTCCAGTGCCACCACAGATCCTGAACCGCCGTCAGAGCAGAGCTCAGGTGCTGCACTCGACTCTGCTATTGGCTAGGCTAGTCTAGTCATTTCATTACAGCATATTCTCATTTCTAAACACTTCTGTAAACTTCTTAGATGGGGCTATTTGGATTTATATGTGTTTCACATATAGGGCCCTATCTTGCACCCGACGCAATTGACTTTGTACACTGACGCATTTGTATCAACCAGAAAAAAAAAATCTCCCATCCCCATACAACGACACTTCTTTGTCTTTCACTGCCCTAACAAGAACGTCGGTCTCCTCGGCTGTGAACGCTCCTGTCGCACTCTTGTTATTCACCGTAATAATGACAATCCACCATGCAACATGCGCACCTGCTCTTCAAGGGTATGTTAGATGACGCTCTGATTGGTTTATTTCACGTTACGCCCAAACCACACCTATGAATAATGAGGCTACTTCAGACCAAGCCCTTTTAGTCATTTATCCCGCCGGGAAAACAGCAACAGCGCCCAAGACCCACCCAAAAAGTTACTTGCGCTTGATACTTGCGTTTCAGATCGTTAAAATAGGGCCCATGGTCATTTATTAAATTTTTTTTTTCAAAATAATTTTATTTATTTTATTTTTATTTTTATTTATTTATATTTTTTCATCAAACCTACCCACCACAGAAAACTTTATGCATTTTTTAATTTTCATATGGTCTACCTGAACCACACACACACACATCTATTTTATTTTTATTTATTTTATTTTATTTTTATTTTTAAATTTTATTTTTATTTATTTCATTTCCTATTTTATTTTTATTTATTTTATTTTTATTTTCATTTATTTATGTTTTCATCAAACCTACCCACCACAGAAAACTTTATGCATTTTTTAATTTTCATATAGTCTACCTGAACCACACACACACACACACGTCTAATTTATTTTTATTTATTTTATTTAATTTTTATTTTTAAAATTTTATTTTTATTTGTTTTATTTCCTATTTTATTTTTATTTATTTTATTTTTATTTTCATTTATTTATTTTTTCATCAAACCTACCCACCACAGAAAACTTTATGCATTTTTTAATTTTCATATGGTCTACCTGAACCACACACACACACACGTCTATTTTATTTTTATTTATTTTATTTTATTTTTATTTTTAAATTTTATTTTTATTTATTTTATTTTATTTCCTATTTTATTTTTATTTATTTTATTTTTATTTTTATTTATTTATTTTTTTATCAAACCTACCCACCACAGAAAACTTTATGCATTTTTTAATTTTCATATGGTTTAACCTGAACCACACACACACACACACACACGTCTATTTTATTTTTATTTATTTTATTTTATTTCCTATTTTATTTTTATTTATTTTATTTTTATTTTCATTTATTTATTTTTTCATCAAACCTACCCACCACAGAAAACTTCATGCATTTTTTAATTTTCATATAGTCTACCTGAACCACACACACACACACACACACACGTTTATTTTATTTTTATTTATTTTATTTTATTTTTATTTTTAAATTTTATTTTTATTTATATTATTTTATTTCCTATTTTATTTTTATTTATTTTATTTACATTTATTTATTTTTTCATCAAACCTACCCACCACAGAAAACTTTATGCATTTTTTAATTTTCATATGGTTTAACCTGAACCACACACACACACACACACGTCTGGTCCACTATCTTTGTGGGGACTCTCCATAGATGTAATGTTTTTTATACTGTACAAACTCTACTGTATATTCTGTGTCCTTACACTAACCCGACCCCTAAACCTACCCATCACACACACACACACACATATAAACCTGACCCCTAAACCTACCCATAACTTTCTGCTCTTTTACATTTTCAAAAAAACATAATTAATATGTCCATTAATCAATTTCCGTCGCGGGGTCCCTTGGCTAGTCCTCACAATGTAGGTGATTTCACGTTTTGCTATTCTTGTGGGGATATTTGGTCCTCACAATGTAATATAAACATGAGCACACACACACACAATGAAAAAAGTGCAGTATGGCGTTATTAAAGCAGTTAAGGGTGCTTCAGAGTAACTTGGATTAAAACCCTGTAAAGCATGAAACTACCGGCTAGTTCTGCTGCTCTGTTGTTTGTCTTTAGATGATAAAAGATGAGCCGAGCTAATAGTGCATTTATACGTGCCCGTTCATTTGAACGCAGCATTACATTAACTCTCATTTTACCAGCCTTTCTGTTGCCTCTGTGTTTAGTTCAAGTATTTTACTTCTATGTAATTCTTGGAAGAAAAACAGTCCGATTTCTCCCTCGCTTCTGTTTCAGACCTCAAGAATAAGTGGCATTTGGTGGTGGACCGGCTCACAGTCCTGTTCCTCAAGTTCCTGGAGTATTTCCACAAGCTGAAGCTCTTCATCTGGTGGCTCCTCGAGATGCACATCACCAAGATCGTCTCCACCTACATCATCCTGCTGTCCGTCAAAGAGGTCGAAGCTCCGCCCACTTTTCCAAACGCAAACACGAACGTCGTTCGGTAATCTGACGCTGGGTCTGTTTGTGGTGTGTCTGTTGCAGGTCTCGCTGCTGAACTATGTGTTTTTGATCTCGTGGGCGTTTGCGCTGCCATATAAGCAGTTTCGAGTTCTCGCGTCAAGCGTGTGCACTGTATGGACGTGTGTTATCATCGTCTGCAAGATGTTTTACCAGCTAAAGTCCATCGAACCCAAAAACTACTCAAGCATTTGTATTATGGTGGGTGTCAACTCATCAAATGTGTCATCGGTTTCAGATGCAGTCATTAATGTCAAATACTTATCCAAATTGAGTTTAATAGATTTGATATTTAATCATGTGAACGTGCTTTTATAGCACGAGAACTACACAGAGACGCAGAAGAAATACATGAATACGTCCCTACTGTACCGGGAACCTGTAGATCCTGCCAACTGGGTCGGTCTGGAGAAGTTTAAACCAACACTACTCTACCTGAGGGTGAGGAGACACACTTTTCAAAGAAATATGACTTTATCATTCAATAACTCCAAAACAACGTTTGGTCACAGTTTACAATTTCTGTTTATTGCTAAGAATCGTTCAATCGTTTTCCTTCTTTCCCAGAATAACTTGTTGATGTTGGCCATCTTGGCGTTCGAGGTCACCATTTACAGGCATCAGGAGTTTTTCCGGCTGAGAAACCAACTCTCTCCTCCTCCCTCTCGAACCATCTTTCACGATATCACCCGACAACACCTCGACCACGGAATCATCAATTGTGCCAAATACTTCATAAACTATTTCTTCTACAAATTTGGTTTAGAGGTAAATATTTGTCTGTCTGTCTGTCTATATATATATATATATTGGTCTGGATGTCTATATATATATTATTCAATGTCTATATGTATTGGTCTGTCTGTCAGTCTCTCTTTTTTCTGTCTGTCTGTCTATATATTGGTCTGTCTGTCTGTCTGTCTTTCTGTATGTCTATATATCTATATTGCTCTATCTATCTGTCTGTCTGTTTGTCTATCAATATTGGTCTGTCTGTCTGTCTGTCTATCTATCTATATTGGTCTGTCTGTCTGTCTGTCTGTCTATCTATATTGGTCTATATGTCTGTCTATCTATTTGACTGTCTAGCTATATTGATCTGTCTATCTGTCTATCTGTCTGTCTGTCTGTCTGTCTGTCTGTCTGTCTTTCTGTATGTCTATATATCTATATTGCTCTATCTATCTGTCTGTCTGTTTGTCTATCAATATTGGTCTGTCTGTCTGTCTGTCTGTCTATCTATCTATATTGGTCTGTCTGTCTGTCTGTCTGTCTGTCTGTCTGTCTATCTATATTGGTCTATATGTCTGTCTATCTATTTGACTGTCTAGCTATATTGATCTGTCTATCTGTCTATCTGTCTGTCTGTCTGTCTTTCTGTATGTCTATCTATCTATATTGCTCTATCTATCTGTCTGTCTGTCTATCAATATTGGTCTGTCTGTCTGTCTGTCTGTCTATCTATTTGACTGTCTAGCTATATTGATCTGTCTGTCTGTATTTCTGTCTGTCTATATATATTGGTCTATCTATCTGTCTTTCTGTATGTCTGTCTGTCTATATCGTTCTGTCTGTCTGTCTGTCTATCTATATTGGTCTATATGTCTGTCTATCTATTTGACTGTCTAGCTATATTGATCTGTCTGTCTGTCTTTCTGTCTGTCTATATACATTGGTCTATCTGTCTGTCTATCTGTCTTTCTGTATGTCTATCTATCTATATTGCTCTATCTATCTGTCTGTCTGTCTATCAATATTGGTCTGTCTGTCTGTCTGTCTGTCTATCTATTTGACTGTCTAGCTATATTGGCCTATCTATCTGTCTTTCTGTATGTCTGTCTATCTATATCGTTCTGTCTGTCTGTCTATCCATCTATCTATATATTTTGGTCTGTCTGTCTTTCTGTATGTCTATCTATCTATATTGATCTATCTATCTGTCTGTCTATCTATGTATATATATATATATATTGGTCTATCTATCTATCTGTCTGTCTATCTGTCTATATATATATATATATAATATATATATTTGGTCTTTCTTTCTGTCTGTCTATATATATTGGTCTATCTGTCTGTCTTTCTGTCTGTGTGTCTATTTATCTGTCTGTCTATATATATATATATATATATATATATATGTATATATATATATTAGTCTGTCTTTCTCTATATATTGGTATATCTATCTGTCTATCAATCATTTGATGGATGTTTCTCGTTCCATGTTCCTCCATTTCTTCTCTGAATGTGTTGTTTCAGGTGTGTTTCCTGTTGGCGATTAATGTGATGGGTCAGCGGATGGATTTCTACTCCATGCTGCACGGTTTCGCTCTGGCGTTGGTGATGTTCAGACGCCGGAGGAAAGCTATCGCGGAGATATGGCCCAAATACTGCTGCTTTCTGGCCTGCATGATCACCTTCCAGTATTTAATTTGCATTGGAATCCCAGGGGCTGCTTGTGCAGGTGTGTGTCGCTCTGGGCCTTTTCAAACATGTGTATTTAATAGGTTCTTAGACAGTTTATAGGACATTGACTTATTAACTCAGTAAGTTGAGTTAATGTTTGAAAAAAAAATGTAATTATAATATATAATGTCAAATAAAATAGCAACAAGCACAGTGGTTCAACACTGTGATGTGATATGACATCTGTTATTCTCTTTCTCTGCACTGTGTTTGTATGCCATTTATTTCCTTGTTTTATCCGTTTCCAGGCATGAATAATATTTAATTCTTAAACTTCTCTTTGTTTCTAGATTATCCCTGGAGGCATCCTAAGAGCAAGATAGAGTCTAACGTCATTAAGTGGCTTTACCTCCCTGATTTCCACACTCAACCCAACTCCTTATTCCTCGTCTGTGAGTTCTGCCTCAGAAACGAACAGCATTAATGTGTTGCCATTTCACATTTGAGGTGTTTTGCTTCTTAGTAGAACACGTAAACATGAAACCGTGTTCAAACTAAATCAATTCAAATAATCATCTTAAACTGTCCTACGATAATACCTCAATAAGAGAGCGCCACGAATCACAGTGTTTGCAGTCTCTGACAGACAAAACCAGATAAATGAATGTCTTAAAGTATTAAATAAAGAATCAGCGGTCAATAGACGTCTTTGTCCTCCATATCGGCCGTTAAACGTGTCGTCTCCCTCCCTGTGTCTGATGTAGATGACTTCATGCTGTTGCTGTGTGCGTCGCTGCAGAGGCAGGTGTTTGACGAAGAGAACAAAGCGGCCGTTCGTCTGATGGCGGGAGATAACGTGGAGATCTGCAGAGATCTGGACGCCGCATCGTTCAGTGTTCACAATCCAGTACCAGACTTCATTCACTGCAGGTCCATTACACACTGCAACACACACAACACACATCCTTACTGCGTTTCACTGCTAATACTGTGTGTGTCATCAGAGAACTGTTGCAAAGTAGATAGATATAGACAGATAGACAGACAGATAAATAGACAGATATACAGATAGATAGATAGACAGATAGACAGACAGATAGATAGACAGATAGATAGATAGATAGACAGACAGACAGATAGATAGATAGATAGATAGACAGACAGACAGACAGACAGACAGACAGATAGATAGAGTGACAGACGGACGGACGGACGGATGGATGGATGGATAGATGGATAGAAAATAGACAGACAGATAGATAGTAGGGGTGGCACGGTACAATCTAAAAACACCCGAACCGTTCGGTTCGCTTGTCTCGGTTCGGAGCGTGTGTGCGTCTCACGGTTCGACGCATGCGCAATGTAACCTCGTGCCCGTGTGTGACGTGTGTTTTCTTTTCGCACGACATAAACTTGTTCGACTTGGACCGGCGCTGCACAGAGCGATCGGTGAATAACATCAAACTAGTGCGAGAGCGAGGGCTCCGTATGCATTCATCACTTTCGTGGTATTTGATGTCATTACCGATCGCTCTGTGCAGCGCCGGTTCAAGTTAGGAAACAAGCCGGTAAAAGTGGAGTATGGAGCGCTGCAGGTCACGGCACGCGGAGAAATGGCAAGTGGGAGAGATGAGGGAGTTGGAGGATGCGCCAGCGTCGTATAAGTCTATGGTATAAGTCCGGTGTGTGGGAACATTTTGGATTTCATGTTATGATATTTTAATTAGGGCTGTGCAAAAATTAATTGCGATTAATCGCATCCAAAATAAAAGTCTGTGTTTACATAAAATATTTGTGTGTGCTGTATATAATTATTTTGTATATATAAATACACACACATGCATGTATATATTTAAGAAAATGTGTTATTCATATATAAAATATTTATATTTATATAATATAGATTATGTATTTATATATATATACAAAATTTAAGCGCAAATAATTATTAAATATATACATGGATGCATAGGTATTTATATATACAAAATAATTATACACAGCACACACAAATATATTATGTAAACACAGACTTTTATTTTGGATGCGATTAATCGCAATTAATTTTTGCACAGCCCTAATTTTAATATAACGCTACAGTGGCACTTTATGTTTAGATAAGAGCTTCAGTCAAATGTTTTCAAATCCTGCACTTTAATTTCAAGTGAAAAAAAGGTACCCTCACTCTCTGGGAATAGAAGCATTGTTGATACTGTCTTTTGTGTTGAGGTTGAACTTATGTTTAACTTTATGTTTATGGCCTTCGCTATTGCTATAGCTAATTATAGGCAATGAGGTTTCGTGTATTTTGACTTATTCTTAAAAGACAGTGTTTTAAGAGTTCCTCTTTTTGTCTTTTAAAAGATAGAATTTTTGTAAGAGCTACAAAAGTTGGCAGTTGATAAATGCAAGTTAATTTCTTTGTGTAAATAAGATTTGTGTGATAAAAATGGACAAGTTCTTGTAGAAATAGTGATACACATTCTCCTTTTTTTTGCCAAATAAACGAAAAAGCATGTCAATGTCTTCTCTCTTTCTGTGTCAAAATCTCACCTAGCTTTCCTCTGAGATAGTCCCAAAATGTGCTTAAAGTCAAAGAGTCAAATTCAGTTTGTGCATGATTGCATGAATATCATTTTTTTACACTGTATCCTAAAGTGTGGATAATTTAGCTATATAATCACATGCTGAAGTACATTTCTGGAGTGTTAAAGATTAAAAGAAAAAAATAACAAGAACCGTACAGAACCGAAAACCGTGACCCTAAAACCGTGATACAAACCGAACCGTCGGTTTCGTGAACCGTGCTACCCCTAATAGACAGACAGACAGACAGATAGACAGACAGACAGACAGATAGACAGACAGACAGATAGACAGATAGATAGATAGATAGACAGACAGACAGACAGACAGACAGACAGACAGACAGACAGACAGACAGATAGATAGATAGATAGATAGATAGATAGATAGATAGATAGATAGATAGATAGATAGATAGATAGATAGATAGATAGATAGACAGATAGACATAGATAGATAGATAGATAGATAGATAGATAGATAGATAGATAGATAGATAGATAGATAGATAGATAGATAGATAGATAGATAGATAGATAGATAGATAGATAGATAGATAGCAGTTTATTGAGGTCTTTGCCTGTCACTCACTCTACATGATCCTCTTTCTCTCACTTTCCAAGAATTTCCATGGATCATATTGCAGGAAAAATCCATAAGGCAGCATCACTCGCTCTCTCTCTGTCTGCGCTCTAACCCAATAAGTAGCTTTTAAGTATGGACTGATCTTTTTTCTACTAGGTGATTGATTTAAGTGGAGGAAGCATCTTCTTGTTGTGGTCCATCAATGCAGGTCCATATCAAAACATCTCAGCTTTTCATCAGAGCTCTTAGTACAGGCCTGTGGCTGAACACAACGTCCAGTGTGTGTACACACACTGTGAAAAGACAGGAGATGTGCTTTAACCTCTGGAGTGGCATAACAAGACATGTGCAAGCTTTTAGTGTGCGTCGCTTCCATATACATGTGAAGGAACTGCTCTGGGAATCGATCCGCTCATTAGAATTACGCCGGCCAGGATGTCTGAAATTATATAGGAAATGAAGCATAACCGGTTGTGACATCATCTCATTTAAATAAATGATGGCTGCAATTATGTTTGCATACTTCTACAGTGCACTTAAAATTTAACTGTTTTTTTTTTTTTTTTTTGCTGTTAAAATACTTTCTACTTTGCTAGTTTATTAAATTATCACTATTTTTTTTGTGTTTCAACCGTAAATATGGTTATTTTCAACCATAATTGGTTTATTTTCAACCATAAACATGGTTATTTACATATATATTGGGAGTCATTATTTTTAATTAATTAAATTGTTTAATCACATTTGTATTTCTTTATATTAATCTTTTATATATTTTCTGTCTATTTAATAGTTTAATATTTTATTATATATTATATTATTTATATATTTGTTATTAACTTTATTATTATTTAATTTTTTTTAATTATTATTCCATTTGATCTTTCATAATTATCATACTTTCTACTTTGCTAGTTTATTAAATTATCACTATTTGTTTGACTTTTTTTTTATTTTAGTTCTATTTTATTTTCAACCATAATTGGTTTTATTTTCAAACATAAATATGCTTATTTTCAAGCATAATGTAGAAAAATGAATGATTAGGAGTCATTATATTTAATTAATTAAATTATGTTTAATCACAGTTTTATTTATTTATATAAATCAAATTCTTTATTTATATATTTTCTGTCTATTTAATAGTTTAATATTTGATTTTAATCAAATTTATTTTTTATATATTTTTTATAATTAATTTTATAATTAAACTTTATTATTATTTAAAGAATTTATTTATTTATTTATTTTTTGTGCTTTTTTTTTGAACATGAACATCAGTCAAAAATGAAGTGTAACAGTGACATTTTAGTTCTTTTTTTTCCTATTTGATCTTTCGTAATTGTCATATGAAACAATGTTTTTAGTATCAGTTACATTTTTTTGTTGTTCATTTTTCTCCTCTGCTAGTTTAAAATGCAGACATTTATAAATGTTTATAAATGGCTCTGGTGCCCTTTCAAATTATTATTCTACACCCTTTCATAATGCATATACATAATAGAATGCATGCAGATTTGCAGTGTACTGTCCTGTCTGAGCACCTTTGGCATGTTATTAGATGCACTAATCTCATGATAGCCAGATGATAGCCAGACAAACGTCATTTAAACATTACTCTGCTGTAATTCTGCCAGGTCGTACCTGGACATGCTGAAGGTGATCATGTTTAGCTACCTGTTCTGGTTCGTCCTGACCATCATCTTCATCACGGGCACGACTCGGATCAGCATCTTCTGCATGGGTTATCTGGTGGCGTGCTTCTACTTCCTGCTGTTCGGCGGCGATCTCTTACTCAAGCCAATCAAGAAGATCCTCCGTTACTGGGACTTCCTCATCGCTTACAACGTGTTCGTCATCACAATGAAGAACGTCTTTGCTGTGAGTGCAATCTGATATTTGTTTTCATCCATAGTGCAGTAAATACTAGGGTTGCTAGACTCCATTGAATGTGCTAGTTTATTTAGACATGTAAAACATCCCCATTTCACAACATGACGTCATTGCGCGAGCACTAGTGAATCAGTTCATTGAAACTGTCCGAAAGAACCAGTTTACGAAAAGGAATCGGACTTCCCATCTCAAACGTAACCCTGAAAATGAAATTATTTTGAACAATCCAAAAATAATGCTATAAATGATCACAAACAAATGTTCAAAGTTATATTTTATTAATTGTGTATTTAATCATTTATTTATATAATATATCATTTTTTATTAACTTTATTATTATTTAAAGAATTTAAATTATTTATTTATTTATTTTATTTTTTTGCTTTTTTTTTAACATGAACATCAGTCAAAAATTAAGTGTAACAGTGACGTTTTATTTCTTATAAATATTTTAATATTTTGAGGGGCTATTAACTGCACAAACAGAGAAAATAAGTGAATCACGAAATGAATAGAGTTGTAGTGAAATTGAAATTGAAGTTTTGCTAATTAAATGGATTTTTTGTGCATTTTTCTGGTGTATTTTTTCACAGATTTTGGCGTGTGGTTATATCAACACTTTGATAAAGAACAACTGCTGGTTAATTCAGCTGCTCAGTCTTGCTTGCACCATAAAAGAATACAAAGATCTACAAGGTAAGGAACAACAGGAGCAATTGTGTGGGTTGAAGTTGGACAAACTGTTTGGATCTAACCTTTGCTACATTAATTAATCACACATGGTGAGCTGCCTACAAAGGCATTATTTTAAGGTATCATAATTGCGATAGTGGGTTGTGTGCCTTCAAAGATAGCATGAACTAACGATGAAAAATGCTTTGTAAGCATTTATTAAATTTAGTCAATGTTAATTTAAACATTTACCAATACATTATTAAAATCCAAAGTTTCAACTGTTAATATTATTAATATTAACCTGAGCTGACATGAACTAACAACTGTGTTTTATAAGTTGTATTACTGTTAATAAGGATTAATATTTTAACAAATGTGTTTCTCATTGTTAAAATTAGTTAATGCATTAACTAATGGCAACAAACGTTTTTGTTGTAAAGTGTTAGCATATATCCTTCACTCCCAGAATGCATTGCAGTAACGAGAGAATGTGGTTTCCACAAACTGTTGATTACAAATATTTTTCGATATAGAAAGTAATGATATTAAGTTGGAATATTTTATCCAATATTTGTGTCCAGCATATTTTTATGCTTGTTTGCTCAGCTTAATGCACATTTTCGAAATCTTCCTAATCAAAAACACCTGATTTAACTCGTCAGTTCATTATAAGAGACTCCAAAGCTGTGCTCGTTATCGCCCCCTATCCCCTCATTCATTATTCCCTACATTACTTGAAGGAATGAATGATACGAGTGAGTGAATTCGGACACTGAGTGTGCCAGAATGGCTGCCTCTTGCATATTTTGTGCTTGCTTTTTAGCAGCTATCTGAAATTTAGCAAACTGGCAGCTCCTGTAGTAATGAAAAGATTTATCTTGACCTCTGTCTCGGAGACTAGTAGGCTATGTATAAACCTTTATTATACCTGTATGATATTACGCTGTAGCCACATTGGACCAGCAGTTTATAAAATGGGCTGATTAAGCTGCGCCATCTTCTGGTCAGACGTGAGAATTAATTCGACTCGCGACTCTCACAGTGCATTGTGGGTATTCTCTAGCTGTTGAGCCCTATTAGGGCGCGATTTCAGACATGGATGGCTCGGATAAGAGATACTTCCAAAATGTGCACTGTTGGTGTGCCTCCAGGATCAAGGTTTTAGAAACACTGCTCTAATGCCTTTATATGTTTTTTGTGTGTCTTCAGGCCCTTCTTCAACTACGACTACAAATCAGTGTGTGCTCCCGAAGGATGAGGCCGGGATTATCTGGGACAGCATCTGCTTTACGTTCCTCCTGCTGCAGAGACGTGTCTTCATGAGCTACTACTTCCTCCATGTGGTCGCAGACATCCGCGCCGGACAGATCCTCGCATCTCGGTATGACATTTGATGCAGATTTGTTAGCATTGACATTTTTGCTTGAGATTTATTCTTATATCTGCAGTTGTTACATTAATGTAACCCTTGTAGTATATTATAATAAGCAGATTTTCAAAATTCCGATTCCTCTTATCGATTCCTTTGTGTGCATTTTAATATGTTAATCCATTCAAGCTCAAGAAGTCCAGCGCACTGTTCTCTGTGCCGTGTCTTTTTGCATTGAATAGACACTTTTGCACAAAATATGTAAAAATATCCTCGCAAACACAGTCAGTCTTTAAAGGTGATGAAACACAGGGCAACTCTTTGAGCAATGTTGCTGGGCAATCTTGCCGAGCGATTGTTGCTTGGGCACTTTTCCATTGAAAATGGGCAATAAATTTCTATCTGGATACTTTAGACTGGGTTCGTACAAGGTGCTTAAAGTGCTTGAATTTGACCTGAAAGTCCTGAAAATATTATATTTTGTTATACTTTACGATAGCTTTCGAATATTTAAACGAAATCCAACTCTACGACTATTCAAACGATACCAAACTCAACGATACCCTACGAATATTCAAACGATTCCCAATGCTACGATACCGTACGAATATTCAAACGATACCAAACTCAACGATACCCTACGAATATTCAAACGATTCCCAACTCTACGATACCATACGAATATTCAAACGATACCAAACTTTACGATACCTTAAGAATATTTAAATGATATCCAACTCTACATTACCGTACGAATATTCAAACGATACCAAACTCTACGATACCTTAAGAATATTTAAATGATATACCACTCTACGTTACCTTATGAATATTGAAACGATACCAAACTCTACGATACCCTACGAATATTCAAACGATACCAAACTCTACGATACCCTACGAATATTCAAACGATTCCCAACTCTACGATACCGTACGAATATTCAAACGATTCCCAACTCTATGATACCCTACGAATATTCAAACGATTCCCAACTCTACGATACCCTACGAATATTCAAACGATACCAAACTCTACGATACCTTAAGAATATTTAAATGATATCCAACTCTACATTACCGTACGAATATTCAAACGATACCAAACTCTACGATACCCTACGAATATTCAAACGATACCAAACTCTACGTTACCTTATGAATATTGAAACGATACCAAACTCTACGATACCCTACGAATATTCAAACGATACCAAACTCTACGATACCCTACGAATATTCAAACCATTCCCAACTCTACGATACCGTACGAATATTCAAACGATTCCCAACTCTACGATACCCTACGAATATTCAAACGATTCCCAACTCTACGATACCCTACGAATATTCAAACGATACCAAACTCTACGATACCTTAAGAATATTTAAATGATATCCAACTCTACATTACCGTACGAATATTCAAACGATACCAAACTCTACGATACCCTACGAATATTCAAACGATTCCCAACTCTACGATACCATACGAATATTCAAACGATTCCCAACTCTACGATACCATACGAATATTCAAACGATACCAAACTCTACGATACCTTAAGAATATTTAAATGATATCCAACTCTACATTACCGTACGAATATTCAAACGATACCAAACTCTACGATACCCTACGAATATTCAAACGATACCAAACTCTACGTTACCTTATGAATATTGAAACGATACCAAACTCTACGATACCCTACGAATATTCAAACGATACCAAACTCTACGATACCGTATGAATATTCAAACGATTCCCAACTCTACGATACCGTATGAATATTCAAACGATTCCCACCTCTACGATACCCTACGAATATTCAAACGATACCAAACTCTACGATACCTTAAGAATATTTAAATGATATCCAACTCTACATTACCGTACGAATATTCAAACGATACCAAACTCTACGATACCCTACGAATATTCAAACGATTCCCAACTCTACGATACCATACGAATATTCAAACGATTCCCAACTCTACGATACCATACGAATATTCAAACGATACCAAACTCTACGATACCTTAAGAATATTTAAATGATATCCAACTCTACATTACCGTACGAATATTCAAACGATACCAAACTCTACGATACCCTACGAATATTCAAACGATACCAAACTCTACGTTACCTTATGAATATTGAAACGATACCAAACTCTACGATACCCTACGAATATTCAAACGATACCAAACTCTACGATACCCTACGAATATTCAAACGATTCCCAACTCTACGATACCGTATGAATATTCAAACGATTCCCAACTCTACGATACCCTACGAATATTCAAACGATACCAAACTCTACGATACCTTAAGAATATTTAAATGATATCCAACTCTACATTACCGTACGAATATTCAAACGATACCAAACTCTACGATACCCTACGAATATTCAAACGATTCCCAACTCTACGATACCATACGAATATTCAAACGATTCCCAACTCTACGATACCATACGAATATTCAAACGATACCAAACTCTACGATACCTTAAGAATATTTAAATGATATCCAACTCTACATTACCGTACGAATATTCAAACGATACCAAACTCTACGATACCCTACGAATATTCAAACGATTCCCAACTCTACGATACCATACGAATATTCAAACGATACCAAACTCTACGATACCTTAAGAATATTTAAATGATATCCAACTCTACATTACCGTACGAATATTCAAACGATACCAAACTCTACGATACCCTACGAATATTCAAACGATTCCCAACTCTACGATACCATACGAATATTCAAACGATACCAAACTCTACGATACCTTAAGAATATTTAAATGATATCCAACTCTACATTACCGTACGAATATTTAAACGATACCAAACTCTACTATACCTTAAGAATATTTAAATGATATACCACTCTACGTTACCTTATGAATATTCAAACGATACCAAACTCTACGAAACCCTACGAATATTCAAACGATACCCAATGCTACGATACCGTACGAATATTCAAACGATAACCAACTCTACGATACCCTACGAATATTCAAACGATACCAAACTCCAGATACCCTACGAATATTCAAACGATAACCAACGCTACGATACCCTACGAATATTCAAACTATACCAAACTCTATGATACCCTACGAATATTCAAACGATACCAAACTCTACGATACCCTACGAATATTCAAACTATACCAAACTCTACGATACCCTACGAATATTCAAACGATACCAAACTCTACGATACCCTACGAATATTCAAACGATACCAAACTCTACGATACCCTACGAATATTGAAACGATACCAAACTCTACGATACCCTACGAATATTCAAACGATATCAAACTCTACGATACCCTACGAATATTCAAACGATACCAAACTCTACAATACACTACTGCGAATATTCAAACGATACCCAACGCTACGATACCCTACGAATATTCAAACTATACCAAATTCTACGATACCCTACGAATATTCAAACGATACCAAACTCTACAATACACTACTGCGAATATTCAAACGATACCCAACGCTACGATACCCTACGCATATTCAAACGATAACCAACTCTACGAAATATATTTAAACGATACCCAACGCTGGTAATAAGTGTGAATGTAAGTACATATAATTGAGTGTTGTCATGTGTCTGTCTGTCAGAGGAGCCGAGTTGTTCCAGGCCAGCATCGTGAAGGCCGTGAGAGCTCGTCTGGAGGAGGAGAAGAGATCTATGGAGCAACTTAAGAGACAGTGAGAAACAGGAATAAATGACATTTTACAATACATTCACATAGAAAACAGTTATTTGAAATAGTAATAATATTTCACAATATTACTGTTTTTACTGTATTTTTGATCAAATAAATGCAGCCTTGGTGAGCATAAGACTTCTTTCAAAAAGATTTTAGCTATCCCAAAAGTTTTGAACAGTATTACAACAATGTACATGTGTTATTTGATTGTATTATTAAGAGTGTCGCCTCTATGAATGCATTAATCTAGGATGGATCGTATTAAGACGCGTCAGCAGAAGTTCAAGCGAGGGAAGGAGAAGATGCTCAGCCTTGCTCAGGTGTCCGGAGACGAGCCGAAACTCATCCCACCCGACGAAAACAACGATGAGGATGATGATGATGGTATGATGTAGATCATAACAGCATTGAGAGTGTAATTCGGATAAAATCAGATAAAACTGTATTACTTAGAAACTTAGAAAACAAGTTAGCATTCTTATACAAGTGTTGTGTATGTATTTAATTATTCACGTTTTCCATAAAGCAACAAGGAAAAGGTTTAATTTCCAATTTCACCGTCACTTCTGACGTGCTTTCATTAATGCTCTGACATTTCATTTGCAGAGAGAAAGAAAAACAAGGTGCAAAAAAAGCAGTGGTGGAGGCCTTGGGTTGATCATGCGTCCAGTAGGTTCCTCATACCTTCCTCTGATCCTCCTTGTGTCCTTGACCAGAAGTCAGAGGATTCCCATACTGCACTGGGGCTCTGGCAGACCTCGAACACAACAAACACACCCTCCAGACCTTTGACTTTTCCACATCTATTTAAGGCTCTGAAACTGGTTTTGATTGTTACAGATATATATATATATATATATATATATATATATATATATATAAGAGGATATATAATATATATAAGATATATAATATATATATATATATATAGACCATTTCACAAGATGTAAACAACACTGGTCCAGAAACACTTCCTGTTTTATTTTTTAACTGTTTTCTTTATTTCACATGTAAAGAAAACATCTTAAAGATGTTTGTTTAACTTTTTGATTCAGTTTTAAATGTTCTGTTGGTTGTATTTTATCCCAGCTTTTATGTAGTGTTAAAAAACTGAAACAGGAAGTGCTTCTGGACCAGTGTTGTTTACATCTTGTGAAATGGTCTATATATATATATATATATATATATAGATAGATAGATAGATATATAAGAGGTCGTATCAAAAGGAATGATATGATATATGATATACAGTCAAACCAAAATTTTGACACAATTTAGCAACATTTCTCACATTATCACAGTTTATTAGCTATAGTTTAGAAAATGGTAATAAAATATGACTTAGAGTTATCAAATCAGTTTAAATTTATACAGTTTATAGTTTATATTTCACAGGTTTTGTCCATCCTTTTATTGTTGAATATCTGTCAGCTGTTAAATTTAACTACACAATTAGATAATACCAATTTAGGTCTTTAAATTACCAAGCAATGCTTAATGTTGTTCAGTCTGTGAGTAAAAAGGTCACATTAACAATTAAAGAAAAAACACTGAAGCAAAACATTGTCAGGTCAAATTTTTGGGGTATAATATGTCACAGTTTATTTTATTTCATTATAAATGAACTATAGTGTCCTGCACCCACTAGTAAAACAATATCACAAATCATATTTGTTGGTTTGACTGTAAGTTGTGCATGATATGACCACTTTAATTTCTTCATGAAATGCTTACAAAATAGTGTTTAAGGATATATGAAGATGAAGTTAATTAATGACATCCATTCGATGCCTTAAATAGATCTACACAGCGGCTGAAGGAAAAGTTGAACGTCTGGATGGTTGTGGCTTGTTGTTATGTGACTGTGAGCTGGTCAATGGAGCCGTACAGTAGAGAATCACTTTGCTTTGTTCAAATCCATCAGAAACTCTGTTGTGGAAAAGAGAGACATCTTTCCTTATAATCTCACACTTAGATCAATGTGAGCCGTCTTGATGTTACAAGAATATTTCACCCATAAATGAAAATCAGTCGTCATCTTTTCACCCTTGTTTTTTTCCTCCATGGACTACTTTAAGGAGCTATGTCACATGCTCTTTTCTGTACAATGAAACATATATATATATATATATATATATATACAACTAACAAAGCCTAGCAATTAGCTTAGGACATGTTAGCAACATGCTAATTAATGCTAGTAATGTGTTATGCTCTCCAGTCTCTCTCTTGAATCCAACACTGAAGTGACTTAAACTGCAATTCATCGACTAGCCACTAGAGATAGGATCCAAAACAATCCCACACTGTAAAAAATATTTTCAAGATTTGTTATCACAAAATATTTTCTTTTGTCAAATCAACTTTATAATAATTTATTTAGTTGAGATAACTTATTATTTTGAGTTTCCGATGGTTAAATTAATCTATTTCGTTGTATTAACTTACTTTTTCCAGTTCAATCAACTTAAAATTTTAAGGCAACCCAGGTTACTTACTTTTTTAAGTTAAACCAACAATATTTTTTACAGTGTAGTAATCACAACATTTTTTCTTTTGTCAAATCAACTTAAATAATTTATTTAGTTCAAATAACATATATTTTTGAGTTTCTGATGGTTAAATAAATCTCCTTCATTGTATTAACTCACTTTTTCCAGTTCAATGAACTTAAAATTTTAAGGCAACCAGGTTACTTACTTTTTTAAGTTAAACCAACAATATTTTTTTACAGTGCATATATCTCCATGTTAATATTCCCAGCTTTACAGTGACAGGTGGATTGCCGCTGCTGTCACTACTAAGTTACGTAACGTCACCTCAGCTAATCCACCCCTTTGACCATTTTCGGTTATCCGCCCACTTTGGGCTTCAAAAATGCTCTTACGAAACTAACGGGTGACGCGGCCACAGACACTATAGGCACAATGTTTTATAAGTGGGTGGTTAAAACATACGTCCCAGACAGCAAACTGACATTGAATCAACGTGAAACATGACATTGAAACAACGTTGATCTGACATTGTTTTGCTCATCGAATTAACGTTGAACCAACATCAGACGCGCCATTCTTCAAAACTAACGGAAAATCAACTTGAAATCAACATCGTTTCAACGTTAGGAAAGCAACTAACTGCTTCGATTTTCCGTTAGTTTTGAATAATGGCGCGTCTGACGTTGGTTCAGCGCTAATTCGATGAGCAAAACAATGTCAGATGTCATGAGAAATGTCGTTTCTACGTTGATTCAATGTCACTTTGCTATCTGGGGTGCTAATTCATGGTAGCAAAATGCTAAAAATGTTAACAACATGCTAATTCGTGTTAGCAACATTTTAAAAAACATGCTAGCAACATGCTAATTCATGCTAACAATTTGCCAAATCTGCAATCTGTTAAAACGAATGCTTGCAACATGTTAATTCATGTTAGCAATGTATTGAAATCTTTATGTCAAATAATTCTAGACATATGCTTAGTCATGCTAACAACATAAAACATGCTAGGAAGCGTTCACATAAAACATGCTAGGAAAACTTTCAGACAAGGCAATATAAAAGTTAGTCCCAACGAACTTTATTTTCTATTTTTAAATTGTAACTATTTCACAATATTACTGTTTTTTTGTTTGTTTACTGTATTCATCATCAAATAATTCATCCTTGGTGTGCATAATTCATTAAAAAAAAATATCTTACCAGAATATGTCAGAATATACCAGCAAAAAACAAAGCTAAATGTAGTTTGTGGACATTTTGATTACTTTGCCTCAAATTAAGCAAAAACTAATTTAGTCAGCTAAAAATGTTGGCAAATCATCTTTCATTCATTGTATGTTCAAAAGCTTGTGCATCATCTTTTTATTTCTATGGAGAAAAAAAATCTGGTGAGCTTTTGAGCGACAGAAGTGTTAGTAAGTTTTCATTTTCAGGTGAACAACTAACTTTGGTTTATGGTCACTCTCTTTATATCCTCTTGAAACCCATCAAAAAGCAAAATAAATACCCGTGAGATGGTATTTACTTTGTCTTCGTTGATGTGCTGATCTCCGTTATCAGCGTGATACTGAAGCACAGGAGATGCGATTTCACTGTAAACATTAATGTTAATATTTGTTTTATAGTGATTAGAAAGTTGATTGTTATTAAGGTAAACGCATTAAGGCACAATGTTACAGTCATGGTATCAGACGGTCATGCCATGGTACATGATTGAATATGGTTGCCATATTCACATACTATGGTATTTACATGCATTTCAATTTACTGCAAACACTACCATAGTATTACTATCATGATCCTGTCCAAAAAGCCATGGCATTACCGTTATACCATTTTTTTTTTTAATGAGAGACCCTCTAATCACTATAGAAAATATATCTTGTTTTAGAGATTTATATATGGCCAATATTTTAAATAAAGTTTTCCCAGCATCCTCCCCTGCCCTCCCTCTCCATTGTGGCTCTTCTGTTCAAGGACACAAGGCAGTTTCCTTATTCCAATTACTGTTTTCCTATGCATCTGTGAAACTGCAGACACACACAGCTGTGTTTCCGAGGTGTTAGATGACTGACTCACCCAACTAGAGATTTTTCTCTCTCCACTTTATGGATTAATTGTATTGGTAATAGCTGTTTTATTAAAATGTATATACAATGGGATATGCAAGATTTAATCTTCTACAGTTTTATGGTTTTTGTTTTGCTGCTGCTTTACAAATGTTCATGTTCTGTTATGCATGATAAATAAAGTTTAGTACGGTTTTCAGATGTAGAGATTCAGGTAAGTTTAATCAGGAGATTTAATAGTATTTTCTGGGTGCAACATTTTCAACCTTGATTTTGTGTATTACTGTATACTCATTATAAAGTGTTACCATATATATATGAAGAGTTCAGATGCAAAAGCCTCTAAGTGCCATTTGAAATTCTCTTCTAGAATAATCATTTTTTATCAAGCTTGTATATTTAAATGCAGTAATTTCACTTAAATGGCAATTCATAGGTAATCTTCATTGCCATTTAAGTGAAATTACTGAACTTAAATATACAAGCTTGATAAAAATTAACATTCTTGAAGAAAATTTCAAATGGTAGTTAGAGGCTTTTGCATCTGAACTCTTCATATATGTGTGTGTGTGATTTTATGATTTGCTAATTTTATGATTGCTTTGGCTAAACGCTCTCCTCCGTTCATCTCTCAGTGGTTAGAAGTGGTGATTATTACCTATTTGAAACTGACAGTGAAGAGGAAGAGGAAGAAGACGAGAAAAAAGATGAAGAACCACCCAAGAGATCAGCCTTTCAGGTGAGTGAACCAAACTGCACATCTTTTTGTGTAAATTTAAGAAACTTTAATTTCAACGTGGTAAAGCCTGACATTTGAAGTAATAGTCAAAAAAATATAAATATTTTTTGCTACGGTTTATTGAACCTTTATACAAAATATAAAATAAATCATGTGTTTTCTGAGTGGCATATCAGGCTTTTTATGGCTTATATATGAGAATATAGAGCTTATACTTATGTAAATCAATGAGATCTTAAAGGGATACTCCACTTTTTTTGGAAATAGGCTAATTTTACAACTCCCCCAGAGTTAAACTGTTGAGTTTTACCATTTTTGAATCGATCTCCGGCGAATCATACTAGCGTTCTGGCGGTACCACTTTTAGCATAGCTTAGCATACATCATTGAAGTGGACAAGACCATTAGCATTTCTCAAAAAAAAAAAAAAAACCCAAAAAAACGACCAGTGTTTTGATATTTTTCCTATTTAAAACTTGACTCTTACATCGTGCACTAAGACCGACGGAAAATGTAAAGTTGCGATTTTCTAGGCTGAAATGGCTAGGAACTATACTGTGATTCCTGCGTAATGGCTACACAAACTTAGTCCCGGTCACGTTGGAAGCTGGGCACTATTTTCAGGCACTGTGATATCATTAAAATACGTCAAAATTACGTCAAATTTTCCAGAGCATCTGTTGCTTCAGCTCCTCCATTTTTTTTAGTTACAAACCTTTTGTATTAATTGTTGATCTGTGTTTTAGTGTTGTAACTGTTTGAAGGGTTTCAGGACACTGATGCTGTGACTTTCTCCTGGTTCTTTCTCCTCTCAGCGAGCGATCAGAAAGTTTGCTTCGGCCCTCGTGGCTTTACCCAGATCAGTCATTAAACTGCCCAAAACTGTTCTGAAGTATTTAATCCGAGCGGCCAAGGTACCACCGCGGGGAACGGCTCATCTGTGTTTATCTGTGTTTGCTGATGGTGTTTTATTGTAAGATTTCCATTCCATGTTGTTCCAGCTATGATATTTGTAGATATAATGAGATTGTAAATATCCTTCAAGGATGCATGGAATGGAAATGATTTAGAGGTGTTGTTCAATGTGAATGTTGTGTGTTTTGGGTTTATTTTTAATAATTTCATTGGTAACACTTTACAATGAGGTCCCATTAGTTGATGAGCAATGCATTTGGTACGGTATTATTTATGAATCGTTGTTAACAGTAGTAAAAATGCAACTGTTCATGTCGTATTAAAGGGATAGTTCACTTTGAAATTAATTTTTGGTATGTTTTAGCTTACCTCAAGGGCATCCAAGATGTAGGTGTTTTGATTTTGATAATTTTAGGTCAAACCGTTCTTTTCTGTCAGTCATATAATGAAGGTCTATGGTCACCACCTCAAAGAGCATGCACAGAGAAGTCCAGATTAAACATGATTTAATGACTCGTAAATGTAAGTACACATTGATGGCCTAAGACACGAAACGAGCGGTTTGTGTGAGAAAACGAACAGTATTTATATCGTTTTTACCTCTTGTAACCACAGCCACAAAGCGCCTCAGATCACTTGGACGTGGCTGTGATTACAAGAGGTAAAAACGATATAAATACTGTTCGTTTTCTTACACAAACCGCTCGTTTCGTGTCTTAGGCCATCAATGTGTACTTACATTTACGAGTCATTAAATCATGTTTAATTTTGACTTCTCTGTGCATGCTCTTTGAGGTGGTGACCATAGACCTCCATTATATGACTGACAGACAAGAACGGTTTGACCTAAAAATATCAAAATTGAAAATACTGCGGAAACAAAGACACCTACATCTTGGATGCCCTTGAGTTAAGATAAAACATATCAAAAATTAATTTCAAAGTGAACTATCCCGTTAACAGATACAACTTTGATTATAATAACGTATTAGTAAATGCTTAATGTAATAAATGCTTACTAATGTATTTAACAAATGGAACCTTATTTTAAAATGTTATCATTTAATGTTGTTGCTTGTAAATGCTGGGATTTGCTCCATTGCATTTAAGAAATGGCGTTCACACTGATCGTGAATCATTCTGATATTAATGGAGCAAAAAACAGTTTCTGTCTTTGAATTTTCCATTTTCTTGTGCAACCTGGATTCAAACAACTCCATTTAATCTGTAATTAAAATGCTGGGTTGTTTCAAGCCAAATTTGGGTCAATGGACAAACCCAAATGTTGGGTTAAAAATGCAATTAAAAAATGTACAGTTGAAAGTGAAAGTTAAAGTTGGGTCAAAATTTGAAATTAATTTTTTAACCCAACATTTGTCCATATTTTTACCCAAATTTGGGTTCAACCAACCCAGCATTGTCTACAGTGTACATACTCATCAATATCCATGTATATACAATTCAAAAATGGAAGTGGTTTTTCAAAGATCTGGAATATTCGGATGGAAACCGTGCAGTGAGTGGATGTGCTTGTCAAATTCAGCCTTTTCAGGGGATAAAATACACATTCATGATCAAAATAACACATGCATTGCATTGAAACTTGAATCATGGGTTAAATTTCAACTGGTTTCCTGAAATGGCTGACATGTTTGTGTGTTTATGTCCTTGTGCGACACTTTATTCAACACTTCATAAATGGATGAATTTCTATTGTAGTTTGTGTATCATACCTGGATCACTGACTCGAAAGCAGTCCTGAAGCAACGAGTCAAAGAGAGGCGTTATTTCTGGAAGCGCAGACACAGGAAAGACAAGAAAGAAGGTACAGCGCTCTTTAACATCTGAAAATTTGTATCCATAATTGTAAAGTTGGTCTCAATGCAACGTCTTGTGTGTAGTTCATGTGGCGATAGAGGTCGGGGAAGAAGAACGTCAGAGTTCAGAGGAAGAGAAATCGGACGGACCAGGTGTGTTCATGTCATGGCACACGTTCGTTTAACGTTTGATGTAAACTTCAGAAAAACCTAAATGTCACGTTCCACTTCCTGTAGACAACATCATCAAGAGGGTCTTCAACATCATCAAGTTCACGTGGGTGTTGTTTCTGACCACCATCGAGAGCATCACCAAGTGGCTGAACTCCGTCTGCAGGGAATACATCGACATCTCCACCGTCCTGCGCATCGAGCGCTGCATGCTGACCAGAGAAGTCAAAAAGGTTCTCTACAGATGCTTATGTATACAGCTAGCTGTGCATTAAACCGCTTTATACCATGGTCTGGGTGAATGCTCCATTCTGATTGGCTAAAAAGTGATAGAGGATACCTAAGCTGCGTCCGAAATCGAATACTTCCCTAGTATATAGTATGCGAAAAACAGTACGCGAGCAGAGTAGTATGTCCGAAATCATAGTTTGCGCGCCTACATTTCAAATAACGAACTTGAGCGTGCAAAAGACGCGATATGTGAACAGGCCCCAATGCGCGACTTCTTTATTTATTTCAACCTTTTTAGAGAATTTGACCTAAAATACGTTAACTTTCTGGCTCGTGAGTTAGCTAAACTGGAGTGTTCTTCTACGAGCCGAGCGGACTATAAATATCTCCGGTTGTTAAATAAACCGTCAGGCGTAACCAGGGAAACCAAGTTATTGTTTGTAAAAACTTAAGAGTTCGATTGTAAAAGTAGTTAAAATATAAACTAATGTTTTAACCCTTGTGCTGCATTCGATTTTTAACACCGTTGAGTGCATTAAGGACCAAAAATGGCCACATATTAAACGTTGCCTAAAATATTATATATTATTATTATTTTCCACTTTTACCAAGTTAAATCTTTTAACCAGCATCAGTCCTCATCATAACTACCAAAAATGTATTCAATTTCAGGATTTTAACCCTTTAATTACCAGTTTTGTTTGCGAAACCATCGATTTGTATAAGAGGAAAAAACACAAAAATGCAATTATTTTCAATAAACTAAATGCAAAGAGAAAACTTTAGATTTGGATTATCACAGTCCCACTTTGCAAAAAATCCCACTTGGCGCGTTAGAGACCAAAAATGGCCACCTATTAAACATTGCCTATTGCCTAAAATAAGGTGCATTTCCACCCATAGGGAATAAATATGTAGTGACGTCATCTGGTGGAATACACTATATAATGCAAATATAATGCTTTTGCTTCAAAATGAAAGGATGTTTGTGCAAAAATCATGTTTCATGTATTACTGACAGCTTTAGATTTAAACAACGTTTTAATGGGTTTCAATGGGCCATTTTTGGTCTTTATGGTGCTGAGTGTTACTATTTGATCTACACAGTGTGTGTTATACATATTTTGCAAAATGGGATCACATTTTTTACATGTATCCAAAAAGTCACAATTTTGCCAAATTTCATACCATTTGCATTAAAACAGCCAAAATGGTCAAAGAAATTAAACTGCAAAAGACCAAAAATGTCCCTAATGCAGCATAAGGGTTAAAAATGTGTTATTTGGCAAGTGACCGTGGTATAAGCGGGCTAATGCCCTTCGAGGTGTCATCAAAATTATAACAAATAACGACTTGAAATTTCTCACTTTGCATGTAATGAGTTTATATAATATAGTTTCATCTTTTACGTTGAATTACTGAAATGGACTTTTGGTCGATATTACATTTTTTCGAGTTTCACCCGTATAATATTTGTGATTAAAATGCATTGGTACCTTTTGGAATCGGCACATATATTTGAGAATAATCCAAAAGTCTAGCTGCTGTGGGTCTAGAACTGACCCGCTGTGTTCCTTGTCCTGCAGGGTAACGTGCCGTCCCGTGAGAGCATCCATGTGTATTACCAGAAGCAGATGAAACTCAATGGATCTCGTGAATCTGGCCTGGACCGGATCAGTGAGGAGGATTCGGGCTCGATCAGAGCTCGCCGCAGACGGGGCGGACACAGTCTGGATTCCCTCCAGTCTGGATTCGCCTCCAGAGACAGCCTCTCCAGGTACTCATCCTCGACTTTATCATTTTAGGTTGAATCTGTAATTCAGATATCTGTCATTTAAATCTGCAACATTAAAAGCTTGATTTTCTTTAAATGTAGGTTTGATTATTCTATTTAACTCTTTTCTTTACATTTTACACTCCTTCAGCCAACAATTTGAGTCTCAGGTACAGTGGTGTGAATAAGTTTTGGCACCCATGCTAAAGTTGCCTAAAAAGAGGAATAAAAAATCATCTTTTGGATATTGATCTTAATGCCTTAATTAGAAAAATGAGGAAAACTCCAACCTTTAAGGACACCAATTTTCTTTGTGAATGAATAATGCATCATAAATAAATAAATGTTTTTCCTTAAAATACAGGGTGCATAAGTCAGGGCACCCCTATGTTAAATTCCCATAGAGTCAGGCAGATTTTTATTTTTAAAAGCCAGTTATTTCATGGATCCAGGATAATATGCATCCTGATAAAGTTCCCTTGGCCTTTGGAATTAAAATATCCCCACATCATCACACACCTTCCAGCACACCTAGAGATTGGCATGGTTTTACTTCAGTTAGCCTAATAGCTGGTTTGATTTGCATTGAAAGATGATCCCCATGCCAATCTCTAGGTGTGGTGGAAGGTGTGTGATGATGTGGGGATATTTTAATCCCAAAGGCCAAGGGAACTTTATCAGGATGCATATTATCCTGGATCCATGAAATAACTGGCTTTTAAAAATAAAAATCTGCCTGACTCTATGGGAATTTAACATAGGGGTGCCCTGACTTATGCACCCTGTATTTTAAGGAAAAACATTTATTTATTTATGATGCATTATTCATTCACAAAGAAAATTGGTGTCCTTAAAGGTTGGAGTTTTCCTCATTTTTCTAATTAAGGCATTAAGATCAATATCCAAAAGATGATTTTTTATTCCTCTTTTTAGGCAACTTTAGCATGGGTGCCAAAACTTATTCACACCACTGTATATGCCTCTTTACGATGACTTTGGTTTAGTCCTCATGGATAAAAGCGTCTGCTAAATGACCAAAGTGTATATGATATAATAATCACAAACACACAGAGCTGATTGACTAATATCATAGACTGCTGTACTCTACTTGTTCATTCTAGAGTGTATTATTTAGTCCCCATTGAAATGAACACACTTAATTAAGGTAATACTACTGTATATACTGTATATGTGGGGCTGGAGACACTAGTGTCGTTCATATCTCAGGAGATCAAAGTATCTGAGCTTCTGTTTGTCTTACAAATCACATAACTTTAAAAATATATAGGTTGTATCTCACCCCAGATTTTTAGCATTGTGACATTTTCATGACAAGGTTTAAATTTTTTTCTCAAAAGCAACATCTAATAACCAGGAGCCTTTTCCCCTCATGATTTCTTCTTTTTCATTGCATTATATTTCCACTCATCCGTCCATCTGTCCATCTATCAGCGCATACACCGAAGCCACCATGCTGTTTTCCCGCCAGTCCACCTTGGACGACTTGGACGACATTCCCAAAACCAGCGAACGCGCTCGTCCCAAACTGCGCAAAATGTATGGCTTGGACATGTCCAACTCCTCGGCGGACAGCGGAAGCAGCGTCATCTCCAGGTGCTCATGATCCTCTTCATCACATTCATCCTCATCCTCCACACTCTTTTGATTTATTATTTATTTTATTTGGTTACATATTTATAATGTAAACAGGTTTGCCATGCTAATGGAAGCAATAAAGCAATATAAATTCAAATATTAACTGATATTTACACATTTCTGGCTGACTATATAGACATATATTGGGGCTGCCAATGTTAAGACAGTAATGCATGTGATTAATACCTTAATACGTTAAAATGAATAAAAATAATCACCCTTCAATCTGACTGTTAACTTTGCTGGATATGGCAAATGATGACAAAATGAACGTGTTATGAAGATAAATGGTGTATGCTTTATTGCATGTTAAGTCTGCGATTAATCGTAATTAAAAAATGTAATCTAATGACAGTTCTAATATTTATATATATATTACTAATACAATTTGTATTATATTAATATATTAATTAGTATAGTATTGATTTTGTATGTCATCAATTATTTTTTTATTCATTTTAATAAACATTTTATTATTTTAAACTAATAGTAATATAATGATAATTACAAAAATTGTGTGTGTGTGTGTGTGTGTGTGTATATACGTATATATATATATATATATATTGTGTTACGTGTTTATGACATGATTTCTAAATGACTGACCGAAGAAATAAATAAATACAATAAATACAATATATATATATGAAGAGTTCAGATGCAAAAGCCTCTAAATGCCATTTGAAATTTTCTTCTTTAATGATGATTTTTATCAAACTTGTATATTTAAGTTCAGTAATTTCACTTAAATAACAATTAATAGGTAATTATCATTGCCATTTAAGTGAAATTACTGAACTTAAATATACAAGTTTGATAAAAATCATCATTAAAGAAGAAAATTTCAAATGGCATTAAGAGGCTTTTGCATCTGAACTCTTCATATATATATATATGTATATATAAAAATTAGGGCTGTCAACCGATTAATCGCGATTAATCGCATCCAAAATGAATGTTTGTGTTTACATAATATATGTGGGTGCACTGTGTATAATTATTTTATATACATAAAAATACACACACATGCATGTATATTTAAGAAAAAAAATATATTTTTATATATAAAATATTTATTTTTATATATAATGTAAATTATTTTTAAATCTATTTACTGTATATACATGAAAATACTTTTTTTATATATAGAAGCATGTGTGTGTATTTATATATATACAAAATAATTATACACAGTGCACCCACATTTATTATGTAAACACAAACTTTTATTTTGGATGCGATTAATCTTTTGACAGCTCTAATATAAATATTATCAAAATAATACATCTTTCTCCATAATGCATATAAAAATTACATGCACATTTATTTTATTGTAGAATAACATTATTAAGGTATACAGTCAAATAATTGGTTCTACTTATCAGTTTAGGAAGTTACAGAGATATTAACTTCTAAAAATGTATGAAATCCATATATTTCAGTGGTAAATATGCATTTTGGGAAGACAAAGTAAATGTTTAAGTCAATCTATCTGTGTATTTTTTCATAATACAGCACTACAGGAAATGTAACTCGTCAAAACGTCTTCTGAAAATGTCCCACAATTCATACGCTGATTGTAATATGACACCGTTTCCTGTTTGTTTTGTGTTTTCCAGTGAAGCGACTCAATGCGTAACATTGTTCTCTCGACAAGGCACCAACGACACGATAGACGAGGCTGAGGACGAGCGAGACCAGCTGGAGGTCAAGAAGAAAACAGCAGACCCGGAGCGCCGAACCAGCGAGGACAAACCCGACGGAGGCGATCAGGAGGAAGTGATGCGGGAAGAGGAAGTCCAATGGGATTTGGTAGATCCAGAAGAAGCAGTGAAAGACGTTCAGGATCCTCAGCTTGAGTGTGACGAGCACCGAGAGGAAGAGCAGTGTGTTACTGATGATGAGGAGGGTGAAGAGTCTATCCATCAGGATGAAGGTGAATCATCAGGACCGGAGAACATGCAAACGGATCCGGTCAGCGGGCATCTTTTCACTCCAGACACAGACGCGCCGAACACCTCAGACGCGGACGTGCCGCCCAGCTACAGCAAAGCCGTGAGCTTCGACCGCCTCTCTGTGAGCGACGAAAGCGACAGCGATAGACGCATGATGGTGATGACCCCCGACAGCAGATCCGATCTGGACGACCCTCTGCTGCCCTCCACGACCACCGATCTGACCGCCAGCGAACTGCTGCTCAACAAGTCAGTCGTTTTGCATGACGGCTTATTTAAATGGGTCTGTTGTATCAAGAAGTGGCGTAAATGTGGTCGAAAATCCCAATACTGATATAACATCTCACTTCTATTTTAGTGTATACTATTTGTAACGTGGGTTGATTCAGAAACGAGGGAGGGGAGAATCCAAATGCAGTTAAAAGACATTCAACAAAACACAACAAAAGTAAATCCAGGCAAAAATCCTGGAAAACTGACCACACCACACATAGGAAACACTAGGGCTCAAATCAGTCCCTCCAGAAAAACGCGATTATGCGATCGCTGAATTCAATGCAAAATCAGCCAAAGTCCGCATATTTATGCGGGGGCCGCATTTTTTCAAATACGCCGCACTTTCGCCGCATAAATTGCCAATTTCCTTGCAAAATATGCGGGGTTTGCATAATTTCATAATCCTCGCATTTTCGTTGCAAAAAAAAGTCACGTGTATTTTAGTAGAAAGTTAAAAAATGTTCCGTTTGCTTCACACAAGAGCAGCCATTTCCCTCTGTTTCCATGGGAACGTTATGAAGTGACGCAATTACGCGACGCCGGACAGACTCACGGAGGCGATTGACATCTCACAAATCGAACTCGTATAACTGTCTGTCACACGTTCTACCGTCACATCGTTACTTAATAAACAACATAAGATAAAAGAAGTAGTATCAAACAGAAATTACCCGCACACATGGGGTGTTTGAGGCGCACATATAACACTGCAGAGAGTTCAACAGGGAGCGCACTGCTCTTAAAGGGGCCACACCTTATTTACACTCGTTATAGTCTGAAATAAAACAAGATGAGAAATTAAATATTCCCAGCACTTTCTATGATGTAGTATGCTTGTTTATCAAAGGAAGTAATAAGAAATGACTCTTACATTAGCCTAGTGAGAACAGGATGTTGGGGGAATCACTGAAAAAGAGAAATCTTTTTCATCAAACCGCAATTTTTGCAAGTTCTCTCAATTTTTGCAAATTCCTGCAATTTCATCGCATAAAATTGCATAAATATCCCGCATATTCCATCGCATTTTTAAAGAAAACGGGCCGAGTAGGCTAATCAATCAATTTTTGCCCGCAACAATCACAAAAAAACTCAGCGTTTTTCTGGAAGGACTGAATACTATTATGGCAAATGTTATATATAAATCGCAAATTTTTTTCACAAATTTTTGGAAATTACCACCACAAAATCAGTCATTTTGATCGCAAAAATCACAAAAAAAAATCGTGAAATCCTGGAGGGACTGTCAAATACACTCGATAACAAGGGTTGGAACGAGGAACAGGTGTGGGTAATGAGTTGATAACTGTGGAAACAAACAAACAAGGCAGCAATGAACAACAGGAACAAAAATACACTTCCAAAATGTCTTTAAACACAAGACAGGAGAAACGAGACAGGAATTGTGACAGTAGTTTAGATGTATTGATATTTTCAATTATTATTATTTTTTCAGTTTTCATTTTATTTGTAGTCATTTTGCTATGTGCTTTTTGTCATATTTATTAGGGTTTTTTTTTTTTTTTTTTTTTTATATATATAAATATTTCCAGACAAGTGTGATTTTATTTTTATTTGAGCTTTAGTTTCGTTTTAGTTAGTATATTTACTTTTTACAGGTATACTAGATAGTGAAATATAGTATACTATATATATATAGTAATGATTTAGGTTGTATATTAGGGCTGTCAAACGATTAATCACGATTAATCGCATCCAAAATAAAAGTTTGTGTTTCCATTATATATGTGGGAGCACTGTGTATAATTATTTTATATATATAAACACACACACATGCATGTATATTTAAGAAAAAAATATTATTTATATATAAAATATTTATATTTATACATAATATAAATTAGATATAAATCTATATACAGTAAATACATGATTTTGTTAATATCCAATACCAAAATTTCTTAAATATATACAAGCATGTGTGTGTATTTATATATATATAGAATAATTATACACAGTGCACCCATGTATATTATGTAAACATAAACTTTTATTTTGGATGCGATTAATCACGATTAATCGTTTGACAGCCTTATATATGCGTGTGTGTGTGTGTATATATATATATACTGTATATGAACAAATTAGCAGCTACTCTCAGTGGGGGGCTGGGACACTTTGGAAAGAGGCAGGGTACAGGCAAACCACGGTCAGATGGTTGGAGAGTTGAATAAGGTTGGAAGGAGGAGGACACAGACAGAATTCAGCCAAGTTCACCTCAAAGGGTGTATTTATTAAATTGTCTCTTGTCTTCCTGGCTGGTATATGAGCGTGTGGGTATGGGTGTGTGTGGTTTGGAAGACGCACACAGGATTAATCACAAGGCTAGCAGGAGATCAGGAGATTGGAAATAGGAGATGCGAGTTCGGTTAGGTCACACCCGGATGCAAACAGAAGCACTGCTTGACCAGGTAAGTTATATCCCCTGCCTAATAATTAGTGACAGGTGTGTCTCCTGTGCAACACGCGAGGGAATCACAGCTGCAGGCAATTTGGGCCAATCATGGGGGATAGAGCGGGCGAGTGAGGCTTTTGTACAGCCGCCCCGGAATTTGTCACAAATTCCATACCGTAGAAAGTATCACGAGCTCCTGCCTCCCTCCTCCTCCTCTTCATCTTTCAACTCTGGTAAGGGGATGAGCCTTGCAACAGGTCTGATGTACCTCTTCTCACCGACCCTCACCTCCACTGTTCGGACTCTCCCGTCTACTCCTGAGATGACTTGGGTGATCCGTCCAACCGGCCAGTGAGCCCGAGGGAACTGAGGATCGACTATCAGGACTGGCTGTCCAACGGTCATGTTGCTGGTATCCCTCCTCCATTTCCCTCGCGGCTGCAAGTTGGGTAAGTAATCTCGGATAAATCTCGACCAGAAGTGGTCAGCAAGAAGTTGACTGTGACGCCACCTGCGTGTCCCGATAAAGCTGGTTGATGCAAAGGTGGCTTGCGGAAGTGAGGAGTCACGACGGCCCATGAGGAGCAGATTGGGGGTGATCGGATCAGGATCTGAAGGGTCGGCTGAGATGTATCCTAGAGGCTTCGCATTCAAGATACCCTCCACCTCTATAAGTACGGTTCGGAGAACGGTTTCCAGAATGGGCTGACTGCCAAGGACCACTTGGAGGGAAGTTTTGACCGATTTGATCTCCCTCTCCCATACACCACCAAAATGAGGTGCATGGGGAGGATTGAAGCGGAAGGTGATCTGTTGCTCAGCCAGTTGTTGTCTCAGATTGGGTTCCATAGCTTCAAACGATTTGCGGAGTAACACATCACCTCCCCTGAAGTTGGTTCCTCGGTCAGCCAAGATTTCGAATGGCTTCCCTCTTCGAGATATAAAGCGACGGAGGGCCATAAGGAATGCTTCTGTATCCATACTCTCAAGTATATCCAGATGTATACATCGGGTAGTGAGGCACTTGAAGAGTATTCCCCAGCGTTTTTCACACCGGCGGCCCACTTTGACCTGGAATGGTCCAAAGCAGTCGACCCCCGTTGACCAGAAGGGAGGCTTGAACAGGCGAAGACGGGCAGTTGGTAAGTCCGCCATTCTTGGAATGTCTGGCTTGGCTTTCCACTTGCGGCACTCCAGGCAGTTGTTCTGGTGCCGCTTGATGGCACTCCGGCCCCTCAGCACCCAATACTTCCGCCGTATCTCGCCATGAACTCGCTCTGGTCCAGGGTGCAGAAGCTGCTCATCATAGCTCTTTATAATGAGTCTGGAAAGAGGATGATCACCGTCAAGGACAATCGGATGTAGGACATCAGGTTCCAACTCTGCCCGGCTCAGTCTTCCGCCTACCCGGATCACGTTCAATGCAGGGTCCAGCTCAGGGGAGAGGGAGACGAGTCGGCTATTCCTCGGTAAGTCTCTATCTTTGAGTAGAGCTTGAAGCTCTTCTGGGAAACTCTCCGCCTGAGCTCCCTGGATCAGCAGTGTTTCCGCTGCAAGGTGAGAAGCAGCAGTAGCCGCCCCATCAGAGGCCATCTTGGATACTGCTGCAATCAGATCTTCTAACCTGCTGTATCGTGAAACATCAGGCAGCGGAGAGGCAGGTATCTCGTGAGTCAGGTAACAGGCAATAGACTTCCTGAGCTCATCCGTCTCACTCTCGGGCAGTGGAATGGACAACGGAGGGAAGACCGGCCACTGAGTTTCAGGTTTCCACAAGAACGATGGTCCCTCACTCCATCTTTGACGTTGTGCTAGCTCTTGCAGTGTCTTTCCTCTCGTAATGTCGTCCGCAGGATTGCTCTGGCTATCCACATACCTCCAGCTGTTCACATCAGTGAGGTCTTGTATCTCAGCAATGCGTGTCCCTACAAAGACCTTATACCTGCAGGACTCTGACTTCAGCCAAGAGAGCACGGTGGTAGAGTCACTCCAGTAAACCACCTTGCGGATGGGCAAGGTAAGTTCAGTTTGCACAGTGGATGAGAGCTGGGCTCCGAGGAGGGCAGCACAGAGCTCAAGGCGGGGCACAGAGATCTGCCTCCTTGGGGCCACTCTTGACTTGGCCAAGACAAAGCAAACCTGAACCTCACCCTCTGCAGGCTGTGCTCTGAGGTAAGCTACTGCCCCATAGACCCTCTCAGATGCATCACAACAGACGTGGAGATCCCATTCTGTTGCAGGGGAATCAACTGATGCGGGCACATAACACCGGGGCATCTGCACTCGATGAAGATCCACCAATTCACGCTCCCACTCAAGCCACCGATCCATCAGCTCAGCTGGGCGAATAGGATCATCCCAATCCTGCTTGGTCTTCCATAGGTCCTGAACAATCACCTTGGCCCTCGTAGTGTAAGGCAATATGTAGCCTAACGGGTCATATTGACTGGCTAAGGTGCGGTAAACCACCCTCAAGGTGGGTGAAGCTGAGGTCAGTCCTGCCCTGTGTTTGTATCCAAGGGTGTCTGGGATACAAGCCCAACGGAGACCCAGGGCTGGCTCTTGAGGGCCCAAACCCATCTCGGAAAGCCACAGCTCGGTGCTGGTTGACCTTGCTTCTGGAGGGAGATGTTTCACCACCTCTACAGTGTTGCTCGCCCACTGCCTGATCTCAAATCCGCCTTTAGCAAGTTGGATGCGCAGTTTCTCAAGCAAGGTCTTGGCTGCTACGGAAGAAGGCAGGCTCTGGAGGCAGTTATCGACGTAGAACGAGTTCTCCACCGAATCCACTACCTCTTGGTCACTGTCATCACAACTCCTGGTGTGATGCTGCAGCGCATAGATCGCACAGCATGGGCTGCAAGCTGCACCGAAGGGAAGCACTTGCCATTCATAAGTGGTTGGCTCCCTCTCTCTTTCTAGATTCCGCCAAAGAAAGCGAAGGAGAGCCTGGTCCTGTGGCAGCAGACGGACCTGATGGAACATGGCACGGATATCGCCGCTGATGGCCACTGAATGCTGCCTGAATCGGAGCAACACTCCCAAGAGGGATGGACCCAAGGTAGGTCCTGGAAGCAAGTCTTCATTCAGGCCTTGGCCCCTGAACGTGAATGAACAATTGAAGACTAACCTGTGCTTTCCACTAGCTTGCTTAATAACATGATGAGGTAAGTACCACGACTCAATATGTTGACTCTCGCCCACATCCTTCACAATGGTCACATAACCAGCATCAAGAAGCTTCTGGATCTCATTATGGTGTATGTTGGCGAGTTCAGGATCCCTGTCCAGTCGTCTTTCTGTTCCCCGCAACAAGGGCATGACGGAATATTTGGAGACTGAAAGCAAAGGGCGATTCGGGGCACGCAGCAAGGGTGTGGCATATCGTTGAATGCCATCAACGGTCACAGGGACAGTCTTGGTCCGTAACAGCTCCAATGCATACTCATCATGCTTCGAGCGAGTCACATCCTTGCTGCTTCGGTGGGGATAAGCGTCCAGCTTCCACAACAACTCGACATTCCTAAGGAGCTCCGCAGTGGCACAAGGTAACGGATTGGCGGTAGAGGTCATGAAGAGGCAGGACTCGAGGTGCACATCCGGGCGGGAGGTCACACTAACAGGTCCCTGCATGGCCCAGCCTAATGCTGTATGAACTGCCACTGGTCCACCCGTCGGACCCATCCGGACAGGCTCAGTCGGAACGATCAGTTCAGGGTAATCTGAGCCGATAAGAACAAGAGGTGCTATTCGGGAAAAGGACTGAAGTGGCAACTCTCTCAGGTGGGGATACTGCTTCTTAAGGGCCTCTGCAGGGCAGGTGTGTTCAGCCAGGCTAAGGCACAGAGAGGTAAAGGCATTGTGGATGGGATATTTTATCTCCGGTTGCCCTGCCGGGGATATAGAAAAGGACACAGTCATGCCCTCCACCGGGACTACCCGCTGCCGTATAGTCTGCAGATAAAGCACCTCTGGCTCCCCCTGGAGGTGAAGATGTTGACCAGCAGTGGGCAAGATGATTGTTCGACTAGAGGCATCGTCGAGAAGAGCGAATGTCTCCAGGCTATGGCCCCCAGCGTGTAAAGTCACTCTTAAGACCTTAAGCAAGACCCTCGGTGAGCGACTGGGCAGGTCAAGGTAGACCGCTTCCTCATGGGGAGATTGAACCATCAAGATTTTGGTCGTATTCTGACTGCTGATGTCATGGAGGATGGTCAAATGCAGCTGGTTACACAGGTTACAAGGTTTCTTCAGTGTGCATTTGTCTGGCGAATGACAGCGGGCACATTTGTGGCACCTTTTATTCTCCACAATCCAATCCCTTAGCTGAGCTGGAGTGAACTTCATCACCTCTGGGCATGATCCAAAGTAGTGATCACGGTTGTTGTGATAAGGGCAGTAAGGCTGGAACTTAGGCTTATTTTTGGAGGGATACTTCTTACCCTGTCCCTCTGCAATAGTGCTGGCCACATGCCTCCGTTCAGGGTTGGAGGTAGTAGTGGCAATGGCATTTGACGTGGTACAGGCAGTGGTGAGATACAAGGTGGTTGGACTCTCTCTGCGCCTCACCTCTTTACCAACAGGTTCTTTCCTTTCCCACTGGACAGAGGTCAACTGCTGCACCACACTCCTGGCCCTTGCCTTCCCTCGTAGCCAGGCCGACAGATGTTGAAGAGTGTATGTTCTCGTGGTCCCATCCTTCAAGTAGCCTTGAGCATAGCAGTGCTCGACAAACCCATCACGATATGAAGGGGGCAATTTACCCATAAGCTTGTCCACATGTGAGCCACACTTTAGTTCACTGCCATTCTTCCCCTCTACTGACTCTAACAGCCCAATAAGAGAACTAACAGCGATAGCAAATTCTTGAAAGGCAGCATTATCGCCCATCTTGATAGGTGGGGTGTTCAAAATGCTGCTTATCTCATTCTGGACTAGCTGGCGAGGTTGTCCATATCTAGTTCTCAGAGCAGCCAGGGCGGATGTGTAGGGGTCTCTGGCATACATATGTGACTTAGCCAGTCTATAGGCGCTCGGGAGCTTCAAATGGTCAAGAAGGATCTGGAACTTGAAATGCTCTGAAAGGTGGGTATGGATGCCCACCAGATTGCCCAAAGCCATATCCAGCAGAACAAAGTCGCTTTCTCTGCCACTGTCAAAGTAAGGCAACTTTGGTCTTGGAATTCCATATGCCGATGCAACTAACAGCTCCATCAGGTCAGTTCCTCTCTCAGGTAATGGTGGTGGCCCGACATTGTTTGGAGCCGCGGGGCATGCGGGAGGTACTGGAGATGGCTGCCGGGGCCCTGGAGGTGGATCGTCCCCTCCAGGAGATGGCACTGGAGGCTGTGGATCTGGCCCCTCACCATCAGAAGTCGCGGGGCTCAACGAAGATTCGGAACACGGCTCAGGACCCCTGGGAGACTTTGGATACATTGGAGTCACAGGGAATGGCTCTTCATCACGGGAGGTTAGACGGCCCTGTGGCTCTATGAATGGTTCCCCACCGCGGGAAGACGCCAGAGGCACGGGAGGCACATACGATCCTTCATCCCGTCGTGGGTATCCTGCCCTCGTTTCAGTCTGTGGAAGCTGACGGAAAGGTGATTGGGTAAGCGTCGGGCTCTGATTTTGCTCTGTCGCGCCAAGGGAGATGGTATGGACATGACGAGATAGAGAAGAATGGAGATCCTCGGTTGGGAATGAGCTGAGATGTAGGGCAGGGCCTGGTCTCAGTTGCGGTCCGCCCGGCTGCTGAATATTCCAGGAGGGGTGGATGTCCACCTGCTGCTCTGTCTCACTCTCCTCCTTGATCAGAGCTGCAACCAGCCGAGCTTCTTCCAACTCGCGTCTCGCTTTACGCAGCCTTCTCTCCTCCTGCAGCCTCTTGGTAATCCCCTCTCTTTCTCGTAGGGCCTGGCGTGTTTGTTCATCCAGCTGCTGGTACCTCATATCCACTTCTCGCTCTTCCCTTATTTGCTCCTCCAACTCTTCCAGGGCCAGGAGCTTCCTCCTCTCCTCCAGTGTGGCTACTTGTCTGTCACTGAGAGAGATTCGAGAGGCCGAGTTACCGGATTTACCTCCAGTATCATAAGTATAGGTGGAGGATGATTCGCTTTTACGTGCAGAAGGCTTCTTTCGTTCATCAGGTTGTACTGGGGCTGGGCCGTCTGGCTGGCTGGATCCGCACGACCCCTGGCGAAGCCTTCAGCAAGCTAACATGTGGCCTGGAAAGGCCTGCAGCATCAGAGACGGAAGCTCTAGGAACTGTTGCAAAACCTCGTGGGATCACAGCATCACTGGATTGAAGAGGAACAGCTCGACCTTCTCCACTCCCGGGGGGCTCATGAAGCTCTGCCAAGGGCTCTACAGGGACTGGAGGTGGATCCGGATTAGCGCCGTCCACTCTCTCTGGTGAAGGGGGGGAACTCAAGTTAATGGCTAAAGTAGCACGGGGGGTACGGCTGGAGCTCGTTGGGACAGTATAGCGGTCTGGTGGTCTCCTCACTCTGCGAGGGCGTGGATCGGTCACAATGGCATCACCTGGCTCAGATTCATGGCTGATCGCATCTGGTCGCTGGAGACCACGTTCTTCGTCTGGCCTCTCTGCCTCCAACCCATTACCTGACATCGTCTCTCTCCTCCGGCTCGAAGGACCATTGAACAAATTAGCAGCTACTCTCAGTGGGGGGCTGGGACACTTTGGAAAGAGGCAGGGTACAGGCAAACCACGGTCAGATGGTTGGAGAGTTGAATAAGGTTGGAAGGAGGAGGACACAGACAGAATTCAGCCAAGTTCACCTCAAAGGGTGTATTTATTAAATTGTCTCTTGTCTTCCTGGCTGGTATATGAGCGTGTGGGTATGGGTGTGTGTGGTTTGGAAGACGCACACAGGATTAATCACAAGGCTAGCAGGAGATCAGGAGATTGGAAATAGGAGATGCGAGTTCGGTTAGGTCACACCCGGATGCAAACAGAAGCACTGCTTGACCAGGTAAGTTATATCCCCTGCCTAATAATTAGTGACAGGTGTGTCTCCTGTGCAACACGCGAGGGAATCACAGCTGCAGGCAATTTGGGCCAATCATGGGGGATAGAGCGGGCGAGTGAGGCTTTTGTACAGTATATATATATATATTTATATAAGAAAGATAGTATAGGTAAAGTATATACTTATATAATATATCTTTGAAATACTTAATCGTTATTCTAATATTCAATATGTTATTTTCATAATTATATTTTATTATTAGCTTTATTTCAATTAACGTTTTTTAAAATAGTTTTAGTTTATACTGTATGCAACACTGCTACAGTACATACTCAAGTATGCACTTTCCCATTCTCCAGCAAAACTAATACACAGTAGGTATCAGGGTAATCGTTGATGTGTGATCTGTGTCCCCACTGTTATCCAGAATGTTCTACGACGAGGAGCTGGAGAAGTCGGAGGGTTTCTATAAGTCCCAGCCGCTCGGCCTGCAGCTGTGCTACGCTCTCTATAACCTGCTGGTGGCGCACTCTGAGATGGTCTGTTACCTGGTCATTATCCTCAACCACATGATCTCGGCGTCCATGGCGACACTGGTGCTGCCCATCCTCATCTTCCTGTGGGCGATGCTCTCTGTTCCTCGGCCCAGCAAGCGTTTCTGGATGACGGCCATCGTTTACACAGAGGTCAGGGTTTGTTTTGGGTGAAATGACTTGTGTAGGCACCAATTCTGTTATACATGTAGTATGTGCTAATCAGTGTTGGGAGTAACGCATTACAAAAGTAATAGATTACAATAACATATTACTTTTTGCTGTAACGCAGTAGTGTAAGGCATTACTAATCAATTTTCAGTAATATTTTACTCGTTACATGTTCAGTGAGGCTTGTATTACAGTTGTTGTATTACAGTGTATTGTCTGCTTTTACTTCTTAAAGGTGAAAGTTTTAAAGCAGTCTTTTAGTGCCAGTTCAGAGCGGTCGTGTCTGTAACATTGTTTTTTCCTCATAAATGCGAACACAAAAACTAAAATAAAATGAATATTTTAAGTTCTATGGAGACTGGAGAGCCAATCCTTCCTCATCCGATTTGCGCAGTGTAATTAACAGAATTACAAAAAATATATTTTGCCTCCTATTTTTTTGTCACGCATGAATGTGTGTCTTTTCCCTAATATTAAAAATAAAACAGACTAATATTTGTCTAATGTCTGGAGTCCTTTAAGGAAGTAGCCTATATACGTTTCAATACATGTATTTTCTGAGAATTTTTATTTCAAGTTTTGACTGCAAATGTGATGTTCATAATGCTGGACTTCCCCAATTTTAAATAATTTATCCTCAACTAGTTTTGTGGTGTAGGTCTACGTATTTTATAATGTTAACTTCAAATAATACTAATAGACTAATTTAAAGATAAGGCAGCATTGGATCTGGACGGTAAGGAGAATAACGCTGGAGTTGGAAGAGGTGTGTCGCGATTCTGTAGGTTCGTGGATCTGAGTCGTGTGGCGAATCGCGATTTCGGTTTCATATCGCATATCGTTGCAGTTAAGTTAAGTTCTACTTAGTTATTTTGGTGAAAGTAACTCAAAAGTAATACATGAGTAATGTAACGCATTACAATTCTGAGACAGTAATATTGTAAGGTAATGAATTACTTTTAAATAACAGTAACAAGTAATACCTAATGTATTACAGTTTGGAAGTAACTTGCACAACACTGCTGCTAATTATACATGTATATATACAGTATCTTTTAGTTTAAGTCTAGCCAATATGCTTGGAGTCCAGTAGCATCTGTTAAAATTTTGTTATTCATGTTAAATCATTTGTAAATATGTTTTTATTTCCTCCAGGTCACCATCGTCATCAAGTACTTCTTCCAGTTCAGCTTTTTCCCATTCAACCAGAACGTGGAAGTCAACCAGATGAAGCCGTACCATCCGCCCAACATCCTCGGTATAGAGAAGAAAGAAGGATACGTGCACTATGACCTGGTGCAGCTGCTGATTCTGTTTTTCCACAGATCCATACTAAAGGTTCATTCTCTTATTTCCCATCTAATAGTAGTGATGCTAAACTTGATAAAGTCAGTAGAACTAATAAACCTTGTCATTAAAGCACATTTCATGCATTAAAAAAAAAAAATCTATTCTTGTGTACTGGGCGTAATATCCAAATATAAATACAGAATGCATGCAAATTAAAAACCTAAATAAGTATATTTTGGAACACTTTATTTTAGGGTTCAGTTCTCACTATGAACAAGTTGCTTATTAGCATGCATTTTCTAAAATAATGTCTGTTTATTAGTACTTATACAGCACATATTAATGCTTTTCCATATCCCTTAATCCTCCTAAATACCTAAACTCAACAACTACCTTACGAACTATTAATAAACAGTAAATTAGGAGTATATTGAGGCAAAAATCGCGGTTAAACGTGCATACTAATGTGTTACCGTATATTTTATTAGTGCCATATATTAATGCATCTCAGAGGTAATCCACTGCTAACTATTTTAATGCACAAATTGGAGGCAAAGAGCATTCAGTGGAGGATTATCCTGCTTATACCGTGGTCATTTTCCAGCATTGACGAATTGAAGCTGTTATTGATGATTACAGTGCAATATTTGACAGAAAGAGTAAAAACGATGTTTTTTTTTTCAGATCTAGCATTCTGCCCGTTTTAAATCAAACAGAGAGATAAAGCGGTCCATACGATTACATTTAAAATAATGAATTATAGAATGTATTTGAGTTTATTATCGAGATACAGAGACAGAGAGATGCGTGTGTGAATTACCTGCGTCTGTGCGGCACAGAGGACTCAGGTGTGATCGTAATTTTTATTTATTCTTAATGTCATATCACTGTCTTCGATAAAGTTTTGTCTATCCATTTATGGTGTTTTTTTTTTATTTTGGGGTTATTTTTGAATTTATTTACTTCAAAAAGTACCATATTTTCTATGTAAATTAATTACTACGTAGTTTTATTTTTTTTAACTACATTAAAATATCCTTCCAATAAGGTCTTAGAGCTAAAACCTAAAGATGAAGTGACTTTGCTGTCACCTGGTGTCTTATTTTAGAGTGCTCTAAATTCATTTCTATGGGTGCTCATTTTTGACCCAAATACAAGATTAATGAGGGTTTTTTTCACCCACTTAACATTGTAGAATTGAGTCAAAAAAAAAATGTGTGTGTTCAGGAGGCAAATTTAGGAAAAGTAGCCTTCCGCTCAGATCGAGGGAAGTATTTTTTTTTTAAATAAATCAAAACTATTTTGCCCACATTTGTCCAGGATACGGTTTTAGGGTTAACAACCAAGCAGCGAGTTTCAAACACTGGTATGTAACTCCCTCATTGAGAGATATAATGTAGATATTCACTAGTCAAGCTTGTTTATTAATAAAATCAGTGATTAATCTGACCAGAACTACCTGTGCATTGAATATTTTCATTGCACACCATCCAGCTAATCATAATCGAGAATTTAGACAGATCATGGTGGAAGTTTGCATATTTTTTTAATGTTTAAGATCTGCACACCATAGTCCGAAGTCATGTTGGGAATAAATAACGCTTGCTTGGCCTGTTTTCTGCTTTAGCTCTGAGATATTTAGCAGCTTGGTGCCAAGGTACAGCTGGAAACATAATTCACCAGACATTATGAGATCAAAACGAAGCCACTAGACTGTTGAGAGCTTTGAACCATAAAATGGATTTTAAAATCAATTCTTAATGTTTGAAGTTCCTCTCCTCTCCAGGTTTCAGATTATTTCATAAAATCGAAGCTTCAGCATGACTTTGCACTTTTCACTTGGGTAAACTAAAAAACGGTGCCTGCAAAAATACAAATCTGGAACCTGGAGAGGGGAATATTAAACATTTTATAATTATGTATTTTTCCGGTATGCATTTGTTTTTAATTCATTTATTAAATTCTAAAAGCGTTTTGTGCGAATATATGCATAATTTTTTTCAAATGCAACCCAAAAAGAGAAGCTGCTTCGCCTTCAGAAAATTGTGCGTGTACACTTCTCAGCTGGTCAAACTAAATGTTATAAGCATTTTAAATAACACAAACCTTTTTTAGAGGAGGTTTGCAATTATTTTCACAACCCTGTAGAATACAGGTTACTTGAATGCGGTTCACAAAGTTTAAGATCATGAGAAAAACTAATTAAGTCAAGTATGTCCAAACTTTCAACTAGTTTTCAACTTCAATCTAGAAGGGATTTTAGTATGGGATTTCTACTGTTATTGCTTAAAGAAACGGTAGATGAATTTTTATCCCATTTATGGAAAGCGTCTTTTATTTACTTTACAACTTTAATTATATAGGCAATAAATGGGTCTCAGATGAAGCAGTAATTTCAATTTCCAGTTTGTTTTCCTAACCAAAGACCATCACAATGGCTTCCAGTCAATCTCATTTAGTGTACCTACTTTCTCTCTCTCTCTTTGTCTCAGTGTCATGGTCTCTGGGATGAAGACGACCCTAAAATGTCCCAAAAAGATTCGTGTCTTCATCGGGACGAGTCTGTGGAGGAGGAGAAGATGGCGGTCGTGATTCCAGCTGAGGAAGAGAAGAAGAGTTCACCAGCGTACACGTTGAAGACCGTGAACCTCGGCATGTCCATGGACTCGTCCCAGGTGCTCGTGCAGATGCGTTATCCCGAGCATCGGCCTTATCTGCGGCGGCAGAGCACCAGCGGCGGAGCGCACTCGTCCCGACTCTCCTCTGTGCGCTCCAAACGCGGTGAGACTTACAGAAATCACTTCACTTTTTAAAGAGACTTGGGGAATGATCTGCCCGACTCAACCGAAGACGCATCTTTTTCAGCAACTCTTTGTTTTCTCTAATCTTCTATTATATATACAGTACACTACCGGTCAAAAGTTTTAGATCAGTAAGATTTTTTTATGTTTTTTAAATGAAGTCTCTTCTGCTCACCAAGGCTGCTTTATTTGATGAAAAAACAGTAATATTGTGAAATATTATGACAATTTAAAATGACTGTTTTAATATATTTTAAAATGTAATTTGAAAGCTGAATTTTCAACATCATTACTGTTTCTGATTACACATCAGTTTTCAGTGTCACATGATCCTTCAGAAATCATTCTAATATGCTGATTTTATGCTCAAAAAACATAAATTGTTATTTTCAATGTTGAAAACAGCCGTGTACCATTTCCCTCCCCAAAATTCTATGAATAGAAAGTTCAAAAGAACAGCATTTATTTAAAATATAATCTTTTCTAACATTATAAATGTCTTTACTGTAACTTTTGATCAATTTAACTCATCCTTGATGAATAAAAGTATTTTCTAATTTCTTTCCCCGAAAAATAAAAAAATAAATTCTTACTGACCCCTCAATTCTGTTCTTTTGAACTTTCTATTCATCAAAGAATCCTGAAAAAATGTAAAAAACTGTTTTCAACATGGATAATAATCATAAATGTTTCTTTAGCATCATATTATAATAATTTCTGTACGATCATATGACTCTGAAGACTGGAGTAATGATGCTGTAAATTCAGCTTTGATCACAGATCATAAATATATATATATATATATTAACTGCGTTAGACTAAATTTGGAAGGGTTATAGCACTTATTGTCATGTTAGTTGAACTGCTTCTATTGCTCTCCTCATTTGTAAGTCACTTTGGATAAAAGCATCTTCTAAATGATTAAATGTTATAGAGAAGTTTATAAAGAAGACCAGTGAGGAGAGCGTTGCAGTGCTATTCATTGTGTGAGAAACACAGACTAGGATGATTATTATTACGTAGATGCAAGTATGCAGTACATGTTGTGATGTTATTAACATGAGCTTTGAAGAAAACAGTGCCTCCGAGGTCGACAACCAGATTCTTAACAAGGAAAAATTGTATTTTTTTTAAATATTCACAGAAAAGCAATTCGATTTTTCTGTCAAAATTGTTTTTGTACCTACATTAATAATGAATAGAAGAGGGCCCACGATAGAACCCTGAGGAACACCAGTGGTTACTTAAAAATATTTTACATTTTTATGACTTAATTATAAAAAATGCTATCAATATGGTACACAAGAGTCCTGTTAAAATGTATGGGATGGTTATATATACAGTACACTACCGGTCAAAAGTTTTAGATCAGTAAGATTTTTTTATGTTTTTTAAATGAAGTCTCTTCTGCTCACCAAGGCTGCTTTATTTGATGAAAAAACAGTAATATTGTGAAATATTATGACAATTTAAAATGACTGTTTTAATATATTTTAAAATGTAATTTGAAAGCTGAATTTTCAACATCATTACTGTTGCTGATTACACAACACAATAGAAGAGGGCCCACGATAGAACCCTGAGGAACACCAGTGGTTACTTAAAAATATTTTACATTTTTATGACTTAATTATAAAAAATGCTATCAATATGGTACACAAGAGTCCTGTTAAAATCTATGGGATGGTTAAAATTAATCGAAAAGTCAAATAATTTGTAATCAGTCATCTACTCATGAATCTGGTTGGTCAAGGTCATTTTTTTTTAACAGACCAGTGAAAATTACAGGCTATTTTGTTAGATAATGCGATCTTTCTGTTTATTCTGGGGTTTAATTGTGGTGAAGTTTGGTACTGGTTTGATTCACAGGCAGCACGAGCACACGGAGCTTTCGCAGAGAAAACAGTGAGCCAGAAGTACCGCAGAAGAGCCGGAAAGAAATGATTATGGAGAAAATCCGAGAGCAGCTCATCAAAGCAAAGGTTTACCTGATCAAAAAGTGAGTGTGTGTGTGTGAAAATAATTCTGATGGACCTGATTTTCTCCACCTCTGAAGCAACTTTTACTTTCTGTTCCTTTCTTCATACTTCATACACAATTAATTCTAAAATATTAATGGTTTTATGCATTTATTTGATTACCAAACCAGACAATACTGAATTTCTGAAAAATGTAAACGGATTTCATAGGGCACTATTTTGGTTAAAATTTCATCAATTATTAAATTGTTATAGTTTTATCAATGCAATTGATTCATTAGACACGCTTTTGGGTTATCTACATTTAATTAAACCATTAATATGGAATCCAGAAAACAAAACGGAATTTGTGTAAAAAATAAAATGGAATTTAGATAAAAATTGAAATAT
>NC_142773.1:40953283-41013283 GCF_988280905.1 Pimephales promelas | reverse complement strand
AGGCCCATTATAATAATAATTCACATTTCAGTGCATAATCAACATACACATAAGAAATGATATTTTGCATGGATGAAATGAAACCATACTATAAGTATTTGTGTTATTTTGCATTGTGACAAAAAGCTAATATTGCCTGCTGCTGATAAACTGTGAAATGTCTCAATGCTCGTGTCTCCTGCAGAACGCCATGATGTTCCTGGAGTCTTATACTCACGAGGATTTGAGAATAGCTCAATTAGAAGGAAGTTCAAACGCGCTCTGGACCATCAGCCCCCCGAGCAAGAAGCACCTCATCGAAATGCTCAATGGAAAGAAGCATGATTTCCCTCTCATCATGACCTGGTCCATACAGAGGTAGAGTTCAACATCACTGCTCTGCTAGTGCCTGATGGGTAAATCTCTCAGCAACATGTGCAGGTTACATCTAAAATGATCTCAAATCTGCCAACGTGGATTAGTGATTATTTTTATTTCAGCAGTTTAAAAAAAAAGTTTTATTTAACGATAATAACCCTGATGAGAATCCGTTCTGCATATAATGCATATGTTTTCAGTCGATTCATTTCAGTTGTGTATTGCTGTATTTGTCCATTAGGAACCTCAGTTTAGGTGCCAAAGCTGAAACAGCAATAGGAAAACACCAAATAAATCTGGATCCAGAAACCAGAACACAACTAAGGAGTCTACTAAGTGATGTCAACAAACCTGAGCACAAAGAAACTCCAGTGTGAGTTTAAGCATCTCAATGCGAATATGGAACAATCACAGTCTGTATATTTTCTTTTTTTGTTTTTTTTCTCTTGGCTGAATGGTAAATTTGAATGTTTTTGTTTTTTTTCAAGGCTCATCAAAAATATTTTTCCAAGATTCATCAGAGCACCAAGCGACTCCAATGCCAAGCCTATTGAACAGCTTTACCCCGAAAGTACAGAAGTCCATTATCTACACCTTTGCTATATTGATATGCTTTTCTACAGCCATCAACATGTCTATTTCTCTTCACTCTATCATGTGATCCCTTAGGTGGAGTATACATGAACATCATGCTCTCTTTACACAAGGCCAACCTAAGCAGCTCGGAGAGCGTTCAGGAGTGGTGGATCGTGAGTCAGACAGAGCGAGGCCCGTTGAAAAAACCTGAATTTAACAAATCTGGTCTGGAGATCTACATCTTCAGTGACCAAGTCAGTCCGCCCAGTCTGGGCTTTCTGGCTGGTTATGGGTAAGTGACATTACCAGTCTTTCTGTCCTCTCTAATAGGAAAAAAAAAGTGCTGCACTGGTTCTAGAAGTCGTTTTTACAATCATTTTTCCAATAGGAATAAAAAAACCCTCTTCATTAAAGAGTTATAAGCCGTAAATCAAGCCAATCAGCTCTGAGGTGAATTGCAACACTTTGAAGCAAAATAAATTTTGAAAAGACAAACTAAGATACAAGACTGTGTGAGGGAAAGAACTACAATTCCATGAAGCTTTGAGAACAGCAAAATTGAAGAATTGCATATTGCAGGTTAGAGGACCCAACGAGTCAATGCATAGAAAAACAATGTAGGAACTAGATTTTTTTAAAATATACGTATAAACACGCCACAGAAGCTTCTGCAGTCGTTTTTGTGAGAAAATTTTACTTCCGCGTCTGAAAATGGGCGTGGCAGGCGTGACGCAATGAGCGGGAGAGCGGTCGATTCACACAACAGGAAAACAATGAATCGCAATGACATTTCGGACGCTGAGGAAATACTCGTATGACGGATCAAGCCATAAAGTTATGAGCCTGCTATGCCAAAGAGATCAGGGACAGGCCAGGATAATGTCAGACAGAATGGTCAGAGAAAAATTGAGCTGTGATGCGAGGAGAACCAGTGGAGAACAGGACAGGTGCCTTTTAGGTGAGAGACGTACTTATAGTATACACGTTCGCTAACGATATACACTGTGCTCACAATATTGTACAGATTATTATGATCCTATAACAGGCCAGCAGACATTAGTATGTTTAGGGTAGATTTATATACTATTAAATGTATAAAAACTTTACTTGAGTATATTTCTATACTAAAAGCATAGGCTATACTCGGGTAAATTTTTAATACATATTTTTCACCTTGGTTATAACATAAACAGAACATTAAAGGTTTGAGTATTTAAACAACCAATTTTGTTTTTCAATTACAAGTTTTATTTAGGGCATGACATGACTAAGTTACCTATATAACACTATTTGATGCCATTGGTAGTATACGACGATCAATCTTCTTGCTTCGGCATACCATGTTGAACTCCATCATATTGCCGAGATGCTAATCATTTGATCTGAAGTGAACGCTACACACGACCGTGTTTTCCGAGCCGAGAGGAGAAATCCCGTCTCTTCACCTGCTCAAACCGCACCAGGAACGAAAGATAGGCTATATAGCACAGTCACTTTTATTGTAATGGAAACTTGTGGACTCGATCTTGAAGTGCTGACAGGCTGGAGTTTTTGCAATCTCCACAAACACAATATTTACCATGACGATGATAAATTAAAATGCAAAAACTAACGAAAGCACACTGACTGACGAGCGCTCTCACTGAACACCAGCCTGCTCTCACTGAGCCGAGGCTGCGGCTCCCTGCTATGACGTCAAATGACGCGACGTTGAAAAAAAAGCCGTTTTTACTAGCAGTCCAAGAAACGCTCACTTTATGAGTAGTTTAAAAAATTACTCTATTTAAACATTTTAAATCCTGCATTAACTTTTCATATGGTATTTTCATACAAGGTTATCTATAAATTTCGATTTTTTTTTTACCTGCAATATGCTCTTTAAAAGCGATGGACAAATATAAAACTACTAATTTATAAATGTGTGTGTGTGTGTGTATATATATATATATGTAAATATATATATAGAGAGAGAGAGAGAGATCGACTCGATTAAGTAATTCGCAGTGCTTTCGGAGTGGGCGGAGCTAAAGAGCTCTTTTAGAGCGTGTTGTTTTTTACGACTCTTCTGATTGGTGTCATTTTCTGCACAGCATCATGGGCAATGGAGTTTTTCACCAGGAATTCCACTGTTAAAAATAAGCTGAAATAGTTTGGGCTGATGGCTTCAACAAAAGCAAATGCCATCGATTAACAAACTCGTAGTTCACAGTATTTCTGTATTTAGAAATTTATAAGTTATCGTTCAAATTGTATCGTTTCGTTGCTTCTCGGAAACTGACTCTTTCGCTCTATAGACAATTATACATGCTTGTCATGGTTGGTTACAAATAAAACACAATACTAACATTAAAGAGATTTATAGTGTGTTGCAATGGATACTTTCTTAGTTGAGTGAGTTCAATTGAATACAGGGATGAAAATATATAAAAACATCTAATAATATAACAGATCCCTATGGCAGCTTGTTTCCGCCACTGAAAAAATAAAAATAATTGCGACTTTTTATCTCAATTGAGAGATATGAAATCAGAATTGTGAGAAATTAAGTCGCAATTCTGAGAAATAAAGTCACAATTCTGAGAAATATAGTCGCAATTGCGAGATATAAAGTCGTAATTCGGAGAAATAAAGTCGCAATTGCAAGAAATAAAGTCGCAATTCTGAGAAATAAAGTCGCAATTGCAAGAAATAAAGTCGCATTTGCGAGATATAGTCACAATTCTGAGAAATAAAGTCGCAATTGCAAGAAATAAAGTCACAATTCTGAGAATTATAGTCGCAATTGCGAGATATAAAGTCGCAATTCTGAGAAATAAAGTCGCAATTGCAAGAAATAAAGTCGCAATTCTGAGAAATAAAGTCGCAATTGCGAGATATAGTCACAATTCTGAGAAATAGTCGCAATTGCAAGAAATAAAGTCGCAATTCTGAGAAATAGTCGCAATTGCGAGATATAAAGTCACAATTATGAGGAATAAAGTCGCCATTGCGAGATATAAATTCACAATTCTTAGAAATAGTTGCAATTGCAAGAAATAAAGTCACAATTATGAGAAATAAAGTCTCAATTATGGGATATAAAGTTACAATTGTGAGAGATAAAGTCACAATTATGAGAAATAAAGTTGCAATTGCATAAAGTCGCAATTGTGAGAAATAAAGTCTCAATTATGGGATATAAAGTTACAATTGTTAGAGATAAAGTCACAATTGTGAGAAATAAAGTCGCAATTGTGAAAAAAAGACAGAATTTAGACTTTTTATCTCACAATTCCGACTTTTTTTTCTCACAATTGCGAGTTTACATCTCGCAATTCTGACTTTATAACACATAATTGCACATAATCTCGAAACGAACTTTTTCCCCTCAGAATAGTTTATATCTGTATTTACTTTAAATCACGCAATTCTGACTATCTCGCAATTCTGATATAAAGTCAGAATTGCGAGATGTAAACTTGCAACTGTGAGAAAAAAACTCAGAATTGTGAGATAAAAAGTCGCAATTACCTTTATTATTTTTCATTCCATGGCGGAAAAAAGCTTCCATTGATCCCTAATTATATCCATCTGAACCAAATTGAACACGATTTTATCAGTCTGACAGGAACTTGATGAAACTGTATGTGATTTATGTGCTTTGTTGAGCTAAACGTAACCTGCGTGTGCACAGAATCATGGGTCTCTACATGTCGGTGGTTCTGGTTATCGGAAAGTTCGTGCGAGAGTTCTTCAGCGGGATCTCGCACACCATCATGTTCGAAGAGCTTCCCAACGTGGACCGAATCCTCAAGCTCTGCACCGACATCTTCCTGGTCCGAGAGACGGGAGAACTGGACCTGGAGGAAGACCTGTACGCCAAGCTCATCTTCCTCTACCGCTCTCCAGAAACCATGATCAAGTGGACCAGAGAGAAGAGCGAGTGAGGATGAGCTTACGAGGAACTAAGCACAAAGCAGGAATTGCAATTCGGTTGGATTGAACCGGAGAACAGTTGTTCTTCATGCTAACTGATGAAACATTAGCACTCATTATGTGCGGTTTTCACCCACTCGCTAGTGTTTAAAGGGCTTGACAAGTGATGAACTTCAGGGCTTCCAGGCATGCGCCACTTTGAATACGACTTTGACCTTTGGGAGTGCATGCGACATAGACGGGAAACACTGATACTGCTTTAGACTTCGGTCTGGGACAAAAACGGTTTTGCAGGAAGCAGAACCGAAGCCCTATAGGTGGCGCTGTGAATTATGTGACAATCTCTATTTGCCTTATTTCATTTGTACAATCAACTAAACATCATTATTCACGACCTTTCTCAGGAATACATACGGATCATTTCACGACAACGGGATATCAACCATTTTTTTCTCATGTACAACAAAGTAGTGAAGAGGAACGTCTCAACAGTAATAGCTTTTCTCCTTCGGGACTTTAAGGAGATCATCCATAACTTATGAACACAGATTTGGGAAAGCTTGAGGTATAATGATTTTTTCATAACTGAAGGGAGATTATCACATTACATTACAATGAATCCGTTTCAGCAACTCTCAGTTTATTGTTTGATTATTGCCTCATTCAGACGAATTTTGAATGTTTCTCCATGCATTTCTTTGTAATTGAAAGTGATTTTATGAATTTTTTTACACAGAAATTAGTTCAGAACGAATTTTGAATGTAATTCTGTGTACATTTCTTCATAAATCCAAGTGATTTTATGAATTGTTTACACAATTTTTTTCAAAACTAAGTTTCAGTGTAATTCTGTGTACATTTCTTCATAAATCCAAGTGATTTTATGAATTATTTACACAAATTTGTTCAAAACTAAGTTTCAGTGTAATTTTGTGTACATTTCTTCATAAATCCAAGTGATTTTATGAGTTATTTACACAAATTTGTTCAAAACTAAGTTTCAGTGTAATTCTGTGTACATTTCTTCATAAATCCAAGTGATTTTATGAATTATTTACACAAATTTGTTCAAAATTAAGTGTCAGTGTAATTCTGCGTACATTTCTTCATAAATCCAAGTGATTTTATGAATTATTTACACAAATTTGTTCAAAATTAAGTTTCAGTGTAATTCTGCGTACATTTCTTCATAAATCCAAGTGATTTTATGAATTATTTACACAAATTTGTTCAAAATTAAGTTTCAGTGTAATTCTGCGTACATTTCTTCATAAATCCAAGTGATTTTATGAATTATTTACACAAATTTGTTCAAAATTAAGTTTCAGTGTAATTCTGTGTACATTTCTTCATAAATCCAAGTGATTTTATGAATTATTTACACAAATTTGTTTCAAAATTAAGTTTCAGTGTAATTCTGTGTACATTTCTTTATAAATCCAAGTAAGTTTATGAATGATTTACCCATAAATTTGTCTAAAATTAATTTTGAATGTAGTTCTGTGTACATTTCTTCATAAATCCAAGTGATTTTATGAATTATTTACACAGAAATTTGTTCGGAATTAATTTTGAATGTGTTTGTGTAAATTTCTTCCTAAATCCAAATGATTTTATGAAATTTTTACACATTTTTTTTCAAAACTAAGTTTCAGTGTACATTTCTATAGAAATCCAAGTGAATTTATGAATTATTTACCCATATATTTGTTCAGAACCAATTTTGAATGTATTTCTGTGTACAATTCTTTATAAATCCAAGTGATTTTAAATTATGTATACAGAAATTAGTTCTCAACTCATTTTGAATGTGTTTGTGTACATTTCTTCATAAATCCAAGTGATTTTATTCATTATTTACACACAAAATGTATATACGAATTGTGAATGTATTGTGAATTTGAATTTTACTCATGAATCTCATTTCGTTAATGATTTACACAGATATTTGTTGGCATAAATTAATTGAATATGAGCAAATTGTTAGCTAAACCATTGTTACTTTTTCACAATGCAACACTTAACAGAAATGTGTTCTGGTCATTGGGTTTTAGTCAGAAAAAAATAGCGTTTTAGGTTAGATATGCTTTTAGTTAAGACGTTTGACTTGTGGTGAAAGTGAATCATGAACATTAGTTATTAACAGGTACACTAAATCCTTGAAGGCATGAGAGATCGCTCCAGTAGATTACGCTTCGCCAGGCCTGGGAGTTGTGCTCATCAGAAAGTTGTTTGTACATGGGGAATAACTTGACTCACATTTGTACTACGTACTTTGAGCAATACGACAGGCGGGGTCATGACATGAAATCCATTTTTATTGTACACCTTTGGCAGCCATACTCAGGAAAGAGCTTTCTATGGATCAGGATCTCATGGATATACCGCTGGAGTCTCCGCTAGGCTGTAGATTTACGATCGGATCATGTTCAATATGACTATCGACGTGAGCTCCGCGCTATGGATCGTGTTGTGGTGATGCTTGAGGAGAATATTGTTTTGAGTCCATCTCTGAACTATGCATTAAAGACAATGTAGCATGAATGAAAAAAAAATTAATAATGTTTGACATGAAACGCTTTCATTAACTTGTGTGTGCAGAGCTTTTACTGAAAAAGAAAACTGTACCTGGATGAAACAGGAAATGGGAGTTTATTGACTTCAAATAAAGCACACGATTAAACACATGGCTTTTGTTGCCTGTATTTCTTTCTTTCTTTTTTTCATGTACACTACCATTCAAAAGATTGGGGTTTGTACGATTTTTTCAACAAAATATGAAACCGTTTTCTACATTGATAATCATGAAAAATGTTGATCTCATCATATTAGAGTGATTTCTGAAGGATCACGTGATACTGAAGACTGGAGTGTTGAGTAAAATTCAGCTTTGATCACAGGAATAAATTACATTTTACATTATATTCAAATATAAAAGGTATTTTAAACATTAATAATATTTCACTGTTTTTACTCTATTTTTTCTCATATAAATATAGCCTTGGTGGGTATGAGACTTCCTTCAAAAATATTTAAAAACCTCACTGACCCCAAACTTTTGATATTACTTACAACTAAACAACTACAATCCTTTTAAATGCAATGTAAAACAGGGATTTTGTCAGAGCAAACCTTTCACATCAATTAATGCATTAACATACTATTGGATTTAATATAAAGGATGATGATATTGTGCACAAGGAGAGCTGTGTACAATAAATAAAACTTGTTCAGAGGCAAATAATACTTTATAAAAATGTCTCTTTGTGGTTTTAATTTTGGTCACCAATGATAACCATGGCTTTATTATCTTTCCTAATTTCTGTTGTAAATCCACAGGAAAACCCCTTTAGCAGCACACAGCCAAACAGCATATAGATCGTGATTTTTATTATGTATTTTTTGCATCGTTGTAGTAGTCTGCCAGGTTGTTTATTTGAAAACGCAGAATGACACCTCACTCGACAGCGATAATTTCAACAACACTTAAAATAAGTTACTGTACATGGTGGAAAATTACTTAATATTTTACAAACTTTATCAATCACTTTGACATCACAGACTGTTCACAAATAAAAATAATCGACAGATTCTGTACACACGACTACATATTTTTCTTACTAAAATAAAATAAAACATTTCTAAATGTATATTGTACAACAATATGATCACAGATACATCAGTGCTTATTGTCTAAGACTGTCTTTACATTTCTGCACCACTAAGCAGCATCGAAATTATATTTCAATCAGTTCAACTGAGTGGAACACCGGTTCAACCAATGGTGCGAGGTTTGGGGCGGGACTATCCATTTGATTGACCAATGGAAGACAAGTGTGTGTAACTTCTGTATTTCACAATTCTTTTTCTGACCTTTTTGAATCTTGCCTAGGGTTGGGTATTGTTTGAATTTGAACGATTCCGATTCTGATTCCTTGTTTCGATTCCGGTTCCTAACGATTCTCGATTCCGATTCTTTTAAGAGACAGGGTCAAAAAAGTTTAGCTAACCTCGCTAACCAACGGCCTTTCTGAAGGAAATACTCCTTCTGTAAAAATACTCCTTTTGTCACAAGTTTTGCATTTTGCCGAGATTTCGTTATTTTTAGAAAAGTGAAGCCACACTTTGGATCGCCGACGTAAGCTACTCATGTTCGACTCACGTGGTTATGCCAACACTTCCGGTAGACGCTTCTTCGTTGGTGTTGTTCAGCGGTTTCTTCTTCCGCTCGGTGGACTGTGAATATCGAAACCAGGAATCGAAATTTTAACTTTTGAACGATTCCGGGACAAAAAACGAAAAGTTAGTCTCGGTTCCAATCGATACTCGATTCTCGATCCCCAACCCTAATCTTGCCCCTGACAAATAACCCAAACTACAAAAAAAAAAGAATAAAAACTCAATTAAAATTAGTTTTAATTTAAAAATAGCATTAGATTTTAAATTTGAATAGCGTTAAAAAAAAGCAAAAATAGCATTTTCAAAAAATAAAAACTAAACTAAACTAGCAAACCCACTTTAAAAACGTTTTAGAATTTAAACTAAACTGAATTTGTGAATGAAAATTGCAAAACTATAACCTTGCAGCAGACACGCCCCTTAAAACTGTTGAAATCATGGCCTTGTATTTTTGTCTAAATTATTGTTTTTGATGTAAAAAATCATAGTAACATAAACGCACTTTGATTAGTGACCGCTTATTTTATGCAATAATCCAAAAGCCAGTTTAGGTTTTTGTCGAGCTCTGATATCGAGTTATTCGAGCCAACTCCAAAAACGCATCATCACTGGTGCAGATAGTGGCAGAGAGATGAACCTCTTCAGCATTAATTATGTTGAACCGATGTCCACACTCACAGCCTGTGCTTGTAAGATTATGAGTGTCTGATGTGTAAACGCACAGAAAACCGGACCCTCCCACAGGAAGAGAATTCCTAAGGAATGACTCCACTTTGCACAAAGGGAGGAAACACTTAAGATACTCGTTAACTCTCTCACACACACACACACACACACGCGCACACAGATAGTCGGGCTGTTCCCTCAGTTAACACAAACCTCCCTCGTAATCGTCGTCTTGCTCTTGCGCTGGTCCAGCACTGCCCCCTTGAGGAGCAGCAGGAGTTTTCTTCTTCTTCCCGCTGACTCCACCCGGCACCTTCAGAGAGATGGCCAGCTTGGCGTACTGCATGAACACAGTCGCTTTTTATTACTACTGGACTGATACGTCAGACAGGCCGATCATTTCATTTGTGAGATTTTTTTTGAAGCAACAGTAAATCTAAAAGCTTTGGTTCATCAAAAACTGTTCGAATGTTCGGGGTCAGTAAAATATATATCGTTAAAAGAGTAGTTCACTTTTAAAAAAACTTTTGCTGATTTTTTACTCACCTTGCTCTGTTCTGTGATGCGCGTTTGGCACTCATTCATCAAAAACAAACAAATCTTTTTTTGAGTCATTTGGTTCATTCAACAAATGAAATGACTCGAAAAAAGATTTGTTCATTTTGATGAATGAGTATCACAGTACACAGCAAGGCGAGCATTTGTGCTTATAAAACGTAAACTTTTGTATTTATTTTTTAAATGACAGCTCGTTTCGCTAGATAAGACCCTTATTCATCGTCTGGTGTCGTTTAAAGCCCTTTGAAGCTGCACTGAAACTCTCATTTGGACCTTGAACCGTTTGGACCCCATTGAAGTCCATTATATGGAGAAAATCCTGGAATGTTTTCATCAAAAACCTTAATTTCTTTTCGACTGAAGAAAGAAAGACATGGACATCTTGGATGACATGGGGGTGAGTAAATTATCAGCAAATTTTTTTTTAAAAGTGAACTAGTGCTTTAAGAAATTAATACAGTTATTGAGCAAGGATGCTTTAAATTGATCAAAAATGATATTTACAATGTTAATCTCAAATAAATGAAATGTAATGGCTGCTGAAAATTCAGATTTGCATCAGATGAATAATTTACATTCTAAAATGAATATAATACAATATAAAATCTATATCAAATTTAAATTTTAATTCTTTTACATATATATATATATATATATATATATACGTATATATATATATATATATATATATATATATAATATATTTATATAATAATTTTATATTATAATTCTATTATATATATACGTATATTATATGATAATATTTCACAATATTACTGATTTTACTGTATTTTTGATCAAATAAATCCAGACTTGGAAAACATAAGAGATGAATTTTTAAACTTAAAAAAAATTAATATGAATTATATATATATTAATATATGATTGTTATTTTTTATTTTGTTTACGCAGAATATTTTTAATTGTTGTTTATGGTTTCAGCCCAAATACTGAGCTGTGGTGAGCATATGAAGAATGAGTGTTCGAACTCACATCATTGTCCATGTACTTGAGTAAAGGTGAGTTGCAGACACGTGACACCTCGTCCTCGTCCTGCTCGTCATACGCCGCCAGTAACGTCTCCATAGACACGCAGTCCTCACTCACACTGAACCCTGGGAGACTGAAGCGAGGGAACAACACCACATTTCATTCTGATCATGGATAATGCAGTGGATTTGTGGGACTGGTTTGTACCTGTAACTTTCTCTGACACACTTGTCTGCAGCAACAAAGTCAACTCGGTGAAGATGGACCAGCACTTGAGCGATGGTTTTCTGCAGATGACAATAACTATATAAAACATCTATTCAATATTTGGACACGAATGCAAAAGTTCATGAATTTCTCAATGGGAAGACGCTTGTCAAATTAGACGGATGCCAACGTGGACTGGTGTGTGACATGACCTCGTCCAAAAGATCGGTTTCAGGTGAATGTCAGTATTTGCACCTTAAAGCAGGTGGGGTAGTTCTCAATCTCCTTGTACATGTTCTTCTCTTTTTGGAGGGACACAGCGGCCTCGTCCAACCTGGGGACAGTAAAACACATCGGGTCACACACATTGGGACTTTCGTGGACCATGAACTGCTAGAATTGAACATACAGAATAACAAAATTTCTTCTCTTTTAGGACATCATGAGCAATCCAGTTCTATATATAGATCAGTGCTAATGGCCAATGTTTTTTTAATAATTCAACGGTATGTAAAATGAAAAACATGAACTTTAAATCATGTAAATATATTCTAGCAGACCCTAAAAGAAAGTAAAACTTGTAAATGAGATCATAACATGCTTTTGGACGCACCTGCGCAGTCTCACCAGAAGTCTGGAGGATTTACCCAGAAGCTCTGCGGCCTGTCTGAGACGATCTTCATTCTGAACACATCACAGGATATACACATTATGCATGAATATACACAACAAATAGATTTCTGATAGGATTCACAGTGCTAAACGCATCAATCCGTTGGTGTTTGCTCACCTCGAACACAGACGCGGCCTTCTGGTACAAGTCCACGGCTTTCTCCAGATCCATCGGCTCGATGAGTCTGAAGAAGCGGACGCGCTAGTTAATGCATACAGTTAACATGCATACAGTTGTTCACACACTTGGAGAATGCAAAGAAAGTACACAACCTCTCAGGAAGTGCTAGGGTCAGAGATTAACTTTCCAAGTTTTCTCAAAGATTATTACAGTTATTTCAAGGTTATCTGGCCTTTAATAATGTTTTCAGCACAAAAAACTTTTTTTTTTTCTTTTTCTGAAACGTTGGATGTTCATCTAACATTTTTAAATGTCACTACTACTAGAGAACATTTCAAAGTAACAATCCCATAATGTTCGCAAAATTATAAAATGGAATGTATAACCACACACAAAAAAAAAAGTTTTTGAAACATTTAATGAATGAACTACACCATTTTGAACGTTCAGGGAATAACATTTTCATAACTTGTGGAAAAATAAATAAAACCAACATATTTTTTAAACATGCCCCCTGGACATTTTCACCTTCGTAAGGGACGTTTTTTATAATTATCTAAGATAAGTAATATTAATAAATCAATGATAATTAAATATAGATACACTAACTATATCTGTGTTGTTGTTTTTAAGTCAGATATTTAAATTTAACCAATTATTTTAAAAAAAAATCTGAATCAATCAGAAGTGGATCTTGTGAGGAGAACCGTTTTCTAGTTTTGTTTATACATTAGAAAATCTAAATTTTACATTGGCTATTTTATTAGGATCCACAGTATGATTCTGATTTGCTGTCATTGTTTTTATTGTTCATACATCAGTTGATTCAAATGATATCCTTTATCTGTGCTGTTATACTCTTTTATATTTTTGGAACTAACTTACATCTTTATCGTTATCATCCTTGGTGTAAACAGGCCTTTCCTTTTAAAATAAGGTCGAAATACTTTGGCACAAAAAACTAGGGTCCTAAAATGCGTCTCTCAGTCTGAGGTCTTGAAACTGCAGCCTCTAATAATGCAAGATTATATTATTATAGGTTAATTTCCGCCACTGGTTTTGATCATAGACCAGTCATCGGTGTACTCACTTCCCAGCCCTGTCCAAGGCAATCCCAGCAGTGCCAGAGGTCCCGTTCTCCATGTACATGATGCTGGCCTTCTCTATCAGCTGGATGGCTTCAGGCATCTTCTTCATGTCCTGCAGGTGTACAAGAGTCATTTTACACACCGTCTCAAACCTACAGGCCATCCGTAACCATCACTGTACGGACCGACTCACCTTCAACATCATGCCGGCTTGTTCATACGCTCTGAGAAGAAGAGAAGCTTGTTTCATCATCGATGGCAATACGGTGAGTATTGTACAGACAGTTAACTACATATACTATAAACTAAGTAGTCAAGTATGTGCTGTATCATAAGTAACGGCTGTTATGGTTGTAAGGCACGACGCGATTCGCGAAGCGGACTAAACCCCTTCAGCCGTTACTTATTCACACAGCACTTGCCTCGACCTCGAGTATCTTATTGTTTTTATAAAACGGTTAAAACACAATAAAAATAATTAAGGAAAAAAATATGTATTAGTGCAACTTTCATGAAGTAAAATCACTAAAAGCGTTCCTTCCGCTAGAAAAAAATAGTCCCTGAGCGTGAACAGCAACAACGCTCCAGTGTGTTGCGCAGTAATACATAGAACCGTTGTGTGAAGCGGTCATTGCCATGTTTTATCATGAATAAATCACAGCTATTGACCAATCAATCAGAATCAAGGATCGGAACTAACCGTTTTACAAAGATAGTTAAAATTGTAGTTTGTTGTTAACCATGAAATTAGTCAACTAAATCGGTTTAGCATAGATAGGTAAACTATAGATTTAGAGTTATTTGAATTATACACATTTACTTACTTTGCTGCATGGAAGAGTCTGTGAGTTTTCGTTAAGTAAATATAAGTACACATACAAAACTGTTCAAAAATTTGCGTTCGGGAAGATTTATTAATGTTGTAGAAAGTCTCTTCTGCTCACCGAGGCTGCATTTATTTGATCAAAAATACAGTAAAAAACGTTATATTTTAAAATATTATTACAATTCCTGTTATCAAAGCTGAATTTACAGCAATCTCCAGTCTTCACATGATCCTTCAGAAATCACTCTAATATGAGGATTTGATGATCAATAACATTTCTGATTATAATCAATGTTGAAAACAGTCGTGCTGATTCATATTTTTGTGGAAACCATGATACATTTGATATATCAGGATTCTTTGTTGAATAGAAAGTTCAAAAGAACAGCATTTATTAGAAATTTATTTTGAATGGTATAGCGTACTGCATGGTGTAGTCATTCCTATAAATTGTACCTAATATTAGAGTGATTCAATCATATAGTGAAGCAGAAACATCTGACTTTAGAGATAAAGTAAAATCCCGCTGTACTGCACAATATTTAGTCTTATTTGGTGTGTTATCTTTGCAGTTGTGATTTCTTCTTCTTCTTCACAGTGTTCTTCATGAAGTGCTGATGTGCAGAAGGATACGCTTTGTTTTCTGTGTGGTACTCGGCCTCTTTCAGGTACGCATCCTTCGCTTGTTCAAACTGCTTCGCATTTTTGAAAGCCACAGCTAATATGAAACAAACAGACATTGTTATTAATTACAATCGTGATGGGCATTATATTTCAGATCAATATTATCAGTGAATGACGTTCCTTTATTTAAGGTTTACATCACCTGCTTTTGCCATCTCTGAAGCTGCTTCATCATAATCAGGTTTCCACTTGGTCATGCTGGTCTTTAAGCTGCGAAAACACATCATTTCATGCGGTTTACAGCTGAGCCAACTCTTGTGTGAGAATGAACTGTGCTTGAATGTGCATTTGTAGTGTATTTCAAATCTTAAAAGTATATTTTTAAAAACTTTATTTGAAGAAAACACAATAATAATTTACTAAAAAGCCACTTATGGTGTACTTAAAGAGATCACACTTTTAAAAAGCACACTTTGTTGTAATGTCAAATTAAAAGTCTGGTCAAACTTTATATTAGGGTCCAATTCTCACTATTAACATTGACATTTGCCTCAATAAACTCATAATTACTGCTTATTAATAGATAATAAGGTAGTTGTAGAGTTGAGATCATGCAAATTAAGGCATTGATATGTGCTTTATAAGTACTTATAAACAGCCAATATTCTAGTAATATGCATGCCAATAAGCAACTAGTTAATAGTGAGAATTGAAAAAAGTGTTACCCAAAGTTTCACTTTAAAGTACATTTTAAATCATAAATTTTTTGCTGAATTGTACTTTCACAGGATAATAGATACAAAAAATATGCATTATATAATATAATGCAAATAATTTAACACTAGTTTTTTAACCGGTTGTAACACACTCTGAGGGAAAAAAATAAAGAAGTCTTTAATGGTACATATTAGCACCTAAAATGTACATATTAGCACCTAAAAACTGACAAAAGTTTACCTTTTGAAAAGCTACAGCCCCAGTGACAGCTTTCGTACTTTTTATCTGAGAGTGCACATATTACAAAAATGTCCCATAATATAAAATAATGCACATAATTTAACTAGTTTTTGAACTAGGTGTAGGCTAACATAATACAAAGATGTTCCATAATATAATAATGCACATAATTTAACATTTAGTTTCTGAACTGGGTGTTCGTAAACAACCTTTGGAACAAACACATTTATGTAATAGGAATTTGACTCGAAATCCACTGCGATGTAGAGTGTGTGACAACTTGCCCCTGTGTCTCCCACATGATGTGCGCGTAAACATCATCAGTAGTGTTTATAATGAGGAATATAGGACCAATGGATGCAGCTGTCGTCAAGGTAACCTCCAGCACTGATTACGCAATCAGTCTCGCGGTGTAACAACATTCGTCCTTCAGCATCTCATGTAACGATCTGGACTGATTCCACTGTTACATTAGTTGAAAGCAAACGCATCCCGTTCTCTAGCTGCAGAATTAGGCTATAGTCGGTTTCCCTGTCAGCGACAGCAGGCCGAGGTCTGACCTGTCCTGGCCGGTCCGCTCATTCTGTCACGATATGACAATAATAGGCTATAGTATAATCTGATCAATCTCACCATTTCTCGGCTTTGGCGATGTGCTCGTGCGCCTCGTTGATCTTCTGTGCGGCCATGGCTCAGTGTTTCGCGGATGAAGAGCAAACACACACACAGAGACACAGACACACACTGACCCGCTGCTCAGGAGGAGGAGGAGGAGGAGGATGGACCGTTACGTAGATTATCCAGATTTTCTTTAGAGCTCATCCGCGTCACGGTGTTTATCTACGGGAGCCCGAGTGGGATGCTGTAATGCACCCTTCAACATCTGCGATTTACAATTGCCTTGTTTTTTTATGTGTATATTTATTTATATATACATATAATCTAGTTATTTATTTATGCATTTATGAATATATTTGTTGTTTTTATAATTATATATAATAATATATTGTTTACCTTTATTTGTATTATTCATGTACAAATTTATTTATTTGTTTACAGATAGAATATATTTGTTATTTTTATAATTATATATTGTTTGCCTTTTATTATTCATGTACTAATTTATTTATTTGTTTACAGATAGAATATATTTGTTATTTTTATAATTATACAGAATAAGATATGTTTGCCTTATTTTTATTATTCATATATTAATTGATATACAAGTAAAACGTATTTATTATTATTATTAATAATGTGTTTTCAGATATAATATATTTGTAATTTTGATAATTACTGTAGAATAATAAATTGTTCTGCTTTATTTTTTATATTTATATCTTAATTTATGTGTGTGTTATTTGTTATGATTAAATAGAATATATTAAAATATATGTAATAGATATTTTTTATATTTGCAATTTATTTAATAATCTTATTTGCAAAATTCACAAAAAAAAGTTTTTTCTCTTAGTTTTCTACATTACATGTGCAATATTTAGATGAGTAAAAAATATATATTTTTTTTACTGTCAAAGAATAAAGAAAAGGTCGGTGTAACTGGTATCATAATATTTAGATTATCGGGAGAAAACGACTGTGTGTGTGTATATATGAAGAGTTCAGATGCAAAAGCCTCTAAATGCCATTTGAAATTTCCTTCCTTAATGATGATTTTTATCAAACTTCTATATTTATGTTCAGTAATTTCACTTAAATAATAATTAATAGGTAATCTTCATTGCCATTTAAGTGAAATTACTGAACTTAAATATACAAGCTTGATAAAAATCATCATTAAAGAAGAAAATTTCAAATGGCATTTAGAGGCTTTTGCATCTGAACTCTTCATATATACCGTATATATATATATATATATATATATATAAACTACATAACTTTTTTTACAACAAAAATGAACTTAGCTACTATACAGCAGAAACCTTAACCCTAACTTCGTTGCATTATTTTCTGTTATCACTGTAAAGTTTGCTATATAAATAAATAAAAATAAAAATTGCTATATAAATAAAGGTGACTTGACATAATTAAAAAAATGAAGACTATAATAAATTAAATACAGTATCTGAAATATCAGGTACAATGATGGTGCTTTTCTAGTAAATAACTATTGAAAAAGCAACATATGTGTGCGATTTATTCTTCCACATTTGATATGAAATATTATTTCTAAGCGATGAATCGTCCGAGTGTGTTTATTCTAAAGGGGAACTTTGCTCCGCTCTTCCTTTGGAATGCGTCGGAACCGGAAGTGGTGGTGACGTCACGGCTGCTCTCGAATTCCCAGTGCAGGACAACAACTGACTGACTGAAATAAAACTTTGACAAACTCTTCCAAAAAGCCGCTTGAAAGTGTTTTAAAGTTCCCCTCCGTGATGCGCGGGTGTGTTTGAAGCGGGCTGGCCGTGTGGCAGATGTGGACTGGCCGTTAGTGGCGGATGGAGTCGGGCTTCGGGGTCCAGCGGAGGGCCGGTGGAGGCTCACCCGCTGTGGGAGCTTCGCAGCGCCGCAGGAAGATGCCGCCCAGAGCCGCTGATTATAAACTACAGGTGATCATCATCGGCTCCCGCGGTGTGGGAAAGACCAGCCTTATGGAGAGATTCACGGATGACACCTTCTGCGAGGCGTGCAAGTCCACTGTGGGTAAGACAAACAAACTACAGAAATAGAGGCTGGAGCAGCTGTCAGTGTATTTGTGTACTAGGCTACCTTATCTTTATGCTTCATTATTATAACAATACATACCGCATTATTGTGGAACTGCTCACAAAACAAATAAATTCCAGATCAACTGTCCTGTCCAAGTTATTATAGGTCACTATAACGTTAGATATATAATAAATATCCATTTTAGTATACATAATGAACTATTAGGCCTAATGATTAGTAAACTAGACTGCTAACAATTTGTATAAAGTAGCTAATTATAATAATATAACTATGTCGAGTATGAATTTGTAAAACCATCTTACAGCATAGATGGTTGTTAAAGATTATAGCTAAGTTGACACACTAGTGTTGGTGTTGTGTGTAAAATAAATGAAAAGTAAAAAGGGTTGGCGCAATATGGATAAACTTTAGCCGACACCTTTTTTCGGTCAAGCAACTTTTTTTCTTTTATAAATATTGTTTACATGGTAATTTAATTTTCGTTTCTATGTTTGCTTGTAAATTGTTTTTCTTTTCTTTTTTCGTTCTTTTGAAGTTGACCGAAATAAACTAAACTAACTAGTTTAGCATAGATTGATATAACTATAGCTAGTTTGGATGGCCTTGGTAGTTACCAGTGATTCATTTGATTAGCATTGGCATTTGATGGATGTTATTTTATTGTGGGTAATATTGTGGAGGTGTGTGTAAAATTAATTAATATACATTTATACACACACACAAACACACAGAAAAACATCTGAAAATCACTTCTGTCAAATCATGAAAATCAAATCATGGCCTGTGACCATGTAAATCAGAGAACATTTAATTTAATATTAATAATGATAGTAACACATATGGATGAAACCACATTTAAAAGAGTTTTATGTTAACATGAATGTCATTTCAGTTTTTGTCTAAACTGTTTACACAAGAGATCTGCCCAGCACTGAATCAATGCATCAGTCATGTAACACACACACACACACACACACACAAATTCTGATTTAAATAATAAAACCCTGCTTTGATACAAAATCAGTGGTTTTTAGCTATTAACTACATGAAAGTGTTACAGCAAGGTTATCACACACTCCTGACAGGCGTTCACATCAGATTATTTGCGTGCTGTTATCTAACCCAGTATCCCAGAATAGCCAGACACAGGTTCACACAGCTGCCGCGACATGCCGGACCCATTAAATATGAATGATTAGCATATAATATTTGATAAGCATGAATTTTAAAGGAATGTTAAAGCTGATCTTATTTCTTCTCATTGGTTTTGAAGGTGTGGATTTTAAAATCAAAACAGTGGAGCTGAGAGGAAAGAAGATCAGGTTACAGATCTGGTGAGTGGAGAGGAAGTCCTGTGTCCTTATCATTGACTCAGCCCACCATGTCACTTCCTGTGTCTCAGAAGCACATGAGATCAAGTCATTAATTCCAGACCGGAGTCTCTGAGAGCCAGTTAAACATCTTTCAAGTGTAGCTTTTGAGATGTAATCAGTTGTGTTTGCTTTACAGTTAACCAGCCATTAACTAACACTTGAGGATACTAAACTCAAGGCTAGATTTTGAAATTATGTCAGACAGCATATCTGGGGTTATTAAAGCATTTTAATTAACTCATCAAATCTGTGATTACACACTCGCAGCATCCCAGAATTCAACAGTGAATGTAAATCTGTGCATTTAAAGTGTGATATCACTAATATCATCTCACTAACTGAAATGTATGTCCATGCACGTCCCTTCTCACCTTCTCATATCAATCCTGCCGACCGCTGGCTGTTAATTCTATTCTATTCAGTTTGATTCTTTCAGATTCCAGCCTATTCAGTTTGATTCTTTCCTATTCTATTCTATTCAGTTTGATTCTTACCGATTCTATTCTATTTAGTTTGATTCTTTCAGATTCTATTCAGTTTGATTCTTTCCGATTCTATTCTATTCAGTTTGATTCTTTCAGATTCCATTCTATTCAGTTTGATTCTTTCAGATTCTAGTCTATTCAGTTTGATTCTTTCCGATTCTATTCTATTCAGTTTGATTCTTACCGATTCTATTCTATTCAGTTTGATTCTTTCAGATTCTATTCAGTTTGATTCTTTCAGATTCTATTCTATTCAGTTTGATTCTTTCTGATTATATTCTATTCAGTTTAATTTTGTGATGCACCGATGTGAAAATTTGTGGCCGATACCGATAACCGATATTAACATTGCTGTTATGGCCGATACCGATATTTACCGATGTCGATATCCCTGTATAGAAAACACATAGCGAGGATTAGGGCTGCACGATATTGGTAAAAAATGACATTGTGATATTTTATTTTTCTGCGATATATATTGTGATATAAAAACAATTTCACCAGATTACTTAAATTGCTCTATTTGGAAAGAATGAATCATTCTAGAATGACTGGGGTAGTTTTGTCATGGAGTATATCCACAGAAACTAATATTAATAGAATGTTAACAAAATTTGTTAACATTCTATTAATCTATTAACCTTACACTTTACAAGAAGGTTCCATTTATTAAAGTGTTCATTTAATGTACACTTTAATAAATGGAACCTTATTGTAAAGTGTTTCCGATTTATGTATCTTGAGCTCAGTGTTGGACAGATCAGTTGTTTTAACCATTCATTAAAGTGAATCGGTTCAAAGGAGTCATTAGTTCGCGAATCGGACGTGTCATTAACGGAACCACGGCACACGTTGTGATTATCCAGGCAGTTTAGAACATCGCACGAGATTTGTCTCGACTTATTTTTACAGTCTATGGTCTCGACAGTCGACACAGAAAACATTTCATCAACACGATAGATTTTTTTTTTTTTGGTTTATTGAAAGTGTGGTTTTACAATTCACAACCAGTAGTTCAGAAGAAAAAAACTTCGGTCTTCCGACCTTTTACCATCGTGTATTCTCAAAGATATTCAGTCAACTCAATTCATAAACATGCGTGAGGGGGAGAGAGAGCAAGACATTTTGAAGACGGCGCGCGTGACCGGTGCTTTCACTCTTGTTCCCTCCGTTAAACAAGCGAAAGACATTTTGAAGACGGCGCGCGTGACCGGTGCTTTCACTCTCTCTTGTTCCCTGAGTTAAACAAGCGAAAGACATTTTGAAGGCGGCGCGCGTGACCGGTGCTTTAATTGACTCTCGTTCCCTCAGTTAAACAAGCGCACCAGTCACTCATCTACATCACTTACCGGTCAAATATGGCTTTGGCGGGACAAAAATACGCATTAGGAAGGCTGGCAGAAAACAGCTCACCAGTTCCAGTCTTCGTGCGCTTGATGTTTAAACGCACTTGCGCTTTTAATACGCGTGCAAAAACAAACATCCCCGCCCCCACGCAAGTCAAATACACAGGGAATGATCATCGGCCTGTTCACATCGGCCCTATTTTGACATCGGAACGATACCGATGTGTAAAAAATTGACCAAATCGGCCGATATTATATCGGCGGCCGATATATCGTGCATCACTAGTTTGATTCTTTCAGATTCCATTCTATTCAGTTTTATTCTTTCAGATTCTAGTCTATTCAGTTTGATTATTTCCGATTCTATTCTATTCAGTTTGATTCTTTCCGATTCTAGCCTATTCAGTTTGATTCTTTTCTATTCTATTCTATTCAGTTTGATTCTTACCGATTCTATTCTATTCAGTTTGATTCTTTCAGATTCTATTCAGTTTGATTCTTTCCGATTCTATTCAGTTTGATTCTTTCCGATTCTATTCTATTCAGTTTGATTCTTTCAGATTCTATTCTATTCAGTTTGATTCTTTCTGATTATATTCTATTCAGTTTGATTCTTTCAGATTCCATTCTATTCAGTTTTATTCTTTCAGATTCTAGTCTATTCAGTTTGATTATTTCCGATTCTATTCTATTCAGTTTGATTCTTTCCGATTCTAGCCTATTCAGTTTGATTCTTTCCGATTCTATTCTATTCAGTTTGATTCTTACGGATTTTATTCTATTCAGTTTGATTCTTACCGATTCTATTCTATTCAGTTTGATTCTTTCAGATTCTATTCAGTTTGATTCTTTCCGATTCTATTCAGTTTGATTCTTTCCGATTCTATTCTATTCAGTTTGATTCTTTCAGATTCCATTCTATTCAGTTTGATTCTTTCAGATTCTATTCTATTAAGTTTGATTCTTTCCAGTTTGATTATTGTGTCCAGTTCTCTTGTGGTTTGGTTCTATTGTATACTATTCTGTTTCTTCTATTTGACTGCTGTTCTATTCTCTTTTAGATAGGTGGTTGCTAAGGTGTTCTGGGTGGTTGCTATGGTGTTACTAGGGTGATTTTTCTCTGCCTCCTGCAATATTTTTTCAAGATCATTCCAGTTGTTTAGCTAGCCTTAATATTTGTGGATCTGTTCATGCCATTGCATGCATTAGTATTCTTACTAGGGTTGGGCCGGTTGGAAAAACAGCCACATGAGGTAAGCTAGCATCTGCTTTATGTGGTAAATAAAGTTATGCTATCTTATTTAGCATCTAACTTATCAGTATTGCTACTAGATGAATACATTTGTATGTGATATTTGCAATGTAAACATTTAATAAATATATTTCCCCATAATATCATCAAAATTTACTTCACTTTGCTTAGTCAAGGTTATGCTAAAATATACTTTCCTCAACTATATTTAAATTCCCTATGAAGAGCCAACCCTCAACTTTGAAAATTCCCACTTTATTACAGTTTATTCACATAAATTCCTGTTAATTGGCATTAGTTCCCATGGAAAGTTTCCATCTTTGTAAATTCCCACTTTAGCAGTTTATTCAGGTACATTCCTGTTAATTCCCATGGAAAATTCCCAGAATTTTGCAACTCTAATAACTATATAACATGATTATATTTTTGATAAGGGGCCGATATTTATGTATTTAAAATCCTTTTTTTTATTGATCTCATGCAATATTCAAATTTTCTGAGATTTTGAATTTCGGGTTTTCATAAGCTGTAAGCCATAATCATCAAAATTATATATTAAATTGCCTGATATTCTAATTTTTCGAGTTTCACCTGTATGTAGTTTTATATGGTTCTATACTATTTTAGAAGTTCTATTCTACTCTATTCTGTTCTGTATTAGTTCCATAGCTTGTTTGTTTCAGTGGAGTCTGGGTTAGTCATCTACTAACCAATCACACTAACTAATCCTAACCCACCCACCCAGTTTATGATTATTTTTAGGGCTGTCAAACGATTAATCGCGATTAATCGCATCCAAAATAAAAGTTTGCGTTTACATTATATATGTGGGTGCACTGTCACTGTGTATAATTATTTATATAAATACACACACATGCATGTATATTTAAGAAAAAAATATTATTTATATATAAAATATTATAATATAAAATATATATAAATCTATATTTAAAAAATAAATATATAAAAATATATAGACCATTTCACAAGATGTAAACAACACTGGTCCAGAAGCACTTCCTGTTTCAGTTTTTTAACACTACATAAAAGCTGGAATAAAATACAACCAACAGAACATTTAAAACTGAATCAAAAAGTTAAACAAACATCTTTAAGATGTTTTCTTTACATGTGAAATAAAGAAAACAGTTACAAACTGAAACAGGAAGTGCTTCTGGACCAGTGTTGTTTACATCTTGTGAAATGGTCTATAAAAATATAAAAAACATATACAAAAGAATATATAATATTGTAACATAGTTCAGGGAAGGAGGAGGCAGGAACCGGATAATAATAATAAAATAAAACTTTATTTAAATAAAATAAACAAACAAATTACCTGCCAGCAGCCCCTCGCGGACGACTGCTGGCTTACCAAAATAAAACATAAATACCGGCCAGCAGCCCCTCACGGACGACTGCTGGCTTACCAAATAAAATATAAAATACAAATAAAAGCAGGCCTGTTCCTCTCTCGATCATCCACTCCGTCGCTCCCCCTTTATGGCTCCGCTCCTTCGTGAGAGATGCGAGACCGGTGTGCTTCACAGGTGCTGCTCATTAGCAATCGCACCACCGGCCTCGCGACTTTCTCTCACGTCCCTCGGCCGTCCTGCTCACCACAAATATATATAAAAATATATACTTAAATATATACAAGCATGTGTGTGTATTTATATATATAATAATTCTACACAGTGTACCCACATATATTATGTAAACACAAACTTTTATTTTGGATGCGATTAATCGTTTGACAGCCCTAATTATTTCCCTTTGACCCTGAAACACACCGGCTTCTCTCACAACACACTTGTCTGCTTTTAATCTGTGTGTGTAACACATGTCCGCTCACGTCCAGCTTCCCAGCATCCATGGCTCCTTCACTGTCCGTCTTAACTGCTCATTGACATGTGACGCCTCACCGGTCCTCTTTGTGACATCATATCCTGTTTTGGAAAAATGCAGCCAGACTAGGGTGGATAAGGTACAGTAAAAACAAGGAGATAAACATCTATCATGTGCAGTAATGTGTTTTTCCTTTCAATCTCGATGTGATGAGCTGCTGAGATACAAGTAAAGCAAATTAGATGATAACACGCTGATCATTTACATAATGCACCTTCCTGTTCTTATTTTGAGTGATTCGTCATCGGGTGCATGTTGTTTGTCTTTCTAATCTGTTATAAAAATGAAATAAATTGACTTTCTTTTTCAGCTGTCTCCACAAATCCCTCTTACCTTTTCAACTCCCCCCTCCAACCGCTGTGATTATAGAGAGACGTTTCACTGTTAAATCAATTCCCTTTCTTTTGTAGTCTAGCATATGATTTATTCCCCACTCTGAATGTTATGTGAGGCGAATAACGATGAATAATTGCAGGGACACGGCAGGTCAGGAGAGGTTTAACAGCATCACGTCGGCGTATTATCGTGGCGCCAAAGGCATCGTGCTGGTCTATGACATCACCAAGCAGGAAACCTTCGAAGACCTGCCTAAATGGATGAAGATGATAGACAAGGTGATCAAACATCACAAACACTGATTTCTTTTCTGTTGTGCAGCAGTGATTGTTATCTAACTTTTGGGTTTGGTTCTGTGCAGTATGCGTCAGAGGATGCTGAGCTCTTATTGGTCGGGAACAAACTGGACTGCGAGTCTGATCGCGCCATCTCACGACAACAAGCTGAGAGAGTGAGACCACTGTTATCTGTTATCTTAGTATTATTTATACACCAAATTAGTTTTTCTTTATTTTAGGATTTAGCATTAAGCTTTGTATCAGTAGGAAACCTGTAGTATTTTCGAATTACCGTGCTTTCCACCCTCATATCCCCCTGAGATGAGAGAGTTATGTATTTTTTGTAGGGCTGTGCAAAAATTTATTGCGATTAATCGCATCCAAAATAAAAGCCTGTGTTTACATAATATATTTGTGTGTGCTGTATATAATTATTTTGTATATATAAATACCTATGCATGCATGTATATATTTAAGAATTATTTGCGCTTAAATTCTGTATATATATATATATATATATATACATAATCTATATTATACAAATATAAATATTTTATATATGAATAACACATTTTCTTAAATATATACATGCATGTGTGTGTATTTATATATACAAAATAATCATATACAGCACACACAAATATATTATGTAAACACAGACTTTTATTTTGGATGCGATTAATCGCAATTAATTTTTGCACAGCCCTAATTTTTTGTTTTAGTTTTAGTACATTTAAATTTTAACTAGTATCAAGTAGTTATCAAAGCAACATTTCTAACATTTATGGTGTTTTTAATCTAAAATGGTCATATGATGCCATTTTAAAAGTTCATTATTTTGGTTAGCTTTGCGTGCTTTAAAAAACACATTGTTTTTCACGTACTGTACTGCATTATTGCAGCTCTTCTATATGAAACACACTGATTTCTCCTTCTGAAAAGCCTAGAGTGATCTGATTGGCCAGCTGACCCACTCTAATTAGGAGTTAGTAGACGTTACTTAGTCAGCAGAATGTGGGGACCATCAAAATAAAGTGTTAAAATTAATACTTTTAGATAAGTTAACAATAACAACGGCAAATATGCGGCAAATAGCTAATGGCTTTTTACTACGAGACACAAAGAGCTCCTATTTTTATTCTGATACCTGTTGATTTGTTGTTATTTCTGTAGTTTAACCTAAATTTAGTATCTTGATTTCAGCTGTATAATGCTGTTTACTTTGACATTTTGTTTGGTGGAGGAAAATGCTGAATTACAACTTGGTGTCCAAAGCCCTGGACACAGGGACATTATTATTTCTCCACAGAGAGATTCTTTGAATGCTGTAAATAATGTCTCCGCCAACCTTTCCAAACCCACTGAGACTAAAACTTACTCTATTAGTGAGTGAGAACACATTTTAGTTCACTCAAACATTATTTACTCAATCCAGTGTCATTCAAGAGTATCATAAAAGCAGTCCATACAGGTGAAACTCGAAAAAGTAGAATATCGTGCAAACGTTTATTTATTTCAGTAATTCAACTTAAAAGGTGAAACTAATATATTATATAGACTCAATACATGCAAAGTGAGATATTGCGATATGATAATGGCTTACAGATATGAAAACGTTTTCACAATATTCTCATTTTGAATTTGGGGTTTTCATAAGCTGTAAGCCATAATCATCAACATTATAACTAATAACGGCTTGAAATATCTCACTTTGCATGTTATGAGTCTATATAATAAATTAGTTTTACCTTTTAAGTTGAATTACTGAAATTGCATTCTATTCAAATTTTTCGAATTGTATATAACTGAAGTTATGTAGAATAGCTAGGTGTGTTGCTATTCTAAAAGAGAACTGAGGGCATTTGAAAAGCAATAAATATTAAATTATTTAACTATTTAACCCATTCAGGAGAACCGTCACTCTGAAATAAAGTACTTTTTTTTTTCTTCTCTGATGGCAGTTTGCTTCACGGATATCAGGGATGCGTTTCTGTGAGGCCAGTGCCAAGAATAACTTTAACGTGGATGAGATTTTCCTTAAACTAGTTGATGATATTTTGAGTAAGGTAAGTGGAGCTGTTTTATTAACTGTTTTGTTCATGAGTTTGACTGAGAATGTGGCATTCATCAGGTATCATGAGTGTTTCTGGCTCATATAGTGTCATCAAGAGCTTAACTATGGGAAGCTTGTTGCCGCCACTGAATAAAAAAATGAAAAAATAATGTAGATTTTTTTTGTCTCACAATTGCGAGATATGAAGTCAGAATTGTGAGAAAAAAAGTCGCAAATGCGAGATATAAAGTTGCAATTTTGATAAAGTCGCAATTGCGAGATAAAAAGTCGCAATTCTGAGAAATAGTCGCAATTACGAGATATAAAGTTGCAATTGCGAGATAAAAACTCGCAATTCTGAGAAATAAAGTCGCAATTGCGAGATAAAGTCGCAATTCTGAGAAATAAAGTCGCAATTGCGAGATAAAAAGTCGCAATTCTGAGAAATAGTCGCAATTACGAGATATAAAGTCGCAATTGCGAGATAAAAACTTGCAATTCTGAGAAATAAAGTCACAATTGTGAGAAATAAAGTCACAATTGCGAGATATAAAGTCGCAATTCTGAGAAATAAAGTCGCAATTGCGAGATAAAAACTCTAATTCTCAGAAATAGTCACAATAATGAGATATAAAGTCGCAATTGCGAGATATAAAGTCGCAATTGCGAGATATAAAGTCGCAATTCTGAAAAATAAAGTCGCAATTGCGAGATAAAAACTCTAATTCTCAGAAATAGTCACAATAATGAGATATAAAGTCGCAATTGCGAGATAAAAAGTTGCAATTCTGAGATATAGTCGCAATTACGAGATATAAAGTCGCAATTGCGAGATAAAAACTTGCAATTCTGAGATATAGTCGCAATTACGAGATATAAAGTCGCAATTGCGAGATAAAAACTTGCAATTGTAAGAAATAAAGTCGCAATTGTGAGATATAAAGTCACAATTGCGAGATATAAAGTCGCAATTGCGAGATAAAAACTTGCAATTGTGAGAAATAAAGTCGCAATTGTGAGATATAAAGTCACAATTGTGAGATATAAATTCGCAATTACCTTTTTATTTTTCATTCTGTTGCGGAAACAAGCTTCTAGTTTGTAGGATGTCAAAAGCCAGAATTTGACTATTGGCATAAAGTCAGATCCACTTTCCAGTTTATTATGGCCAAGAACCGCCCACTTAGACAGGAAGGACCAGCATGTAATCAACTGAAGTTTGTTTTGAACGTGATATTTTTAAATGTCAAGCTTTTATTTTGGCTAGAAAGCGCAGGGATCCTTTAAAACGTCTCCTTTTTTAACAACGCCTGTTTTATGAGTCCTTCTCCTTACAAGTTAAATGCATTTTGCATTAAAAAAATGCACGTTTTAAACCGATCCAACATGCATTTTGGTTTTGTTATATTTTGCAACCCTAGTTTTGAGCAAGATCTTGCCATTTTTGTGTGCAATGTGCATCAGACAGTCAGTGAAGAGTCTAATAATCGTACGAAATGTTGTTTTTCCATAGATGCCACTTGAAGTCCCCAGTCGAGAGCTGTCCAACAGTGTCCTGTCCCTTCAGCCCGAACCTGAATTCCCACCAGAGCTGCCTCCACCTCGCATGCGCTGCTGTTGAGACTCGCTTCATGCTTTATTTAGAAACCCAACACCTCCTTCCCTCTTATAACCCCACACATGCTGTTACAGACTCCCGCCAGCAGGGGTCCATGTCCTGATGAGCCCATATGCTTGATGAGATGATGGCCTGTCCTTACCAGAGAGCATTTAATCATCCCTCGCTATAGATTTCACACCGTGCAAATAATTACAGTCCATATTTTGGTACTTCTAGATCATCCGTATCATCACACACATTTTTGCCGGCCCATTCATGGACTACCTCATTTCTGGGAAGCACACGATTGCGTTGATCTGACACGTGCCTTTCCTATGGGATACCGCTGCACACACGCCTCATACTCCTCTTTATGTAGTTTACATCATCACTTACTCTAACTGAAACCAGAAACTACCGTTTATATTGCACGACGGATACTTTCACTTCCCTTCACGTCGTTTCAAGCACTCATGGAAAACGATCCCGGTCTCAAATTAAGAAGCTCTCTTCCAAATCGATGTGGCATTAAAAGCGAAGTGGATCTACATTTCATGCCTAGTGGAGTTAATTTGTTTCCTCGAGGTGGTTTGTTCGGCCCATTATTAATCACCAGCATGTTTGGGGGTTGAAATGACTTTACGCCGTACGTTCTATCATTGTTACTGTTTTTGAGTTTGGATTTTGCGTTATCCGTTGTGTTTTGCACTACAATTCATTCGTAGCTAGTTTACGAACGTTAGTGAAGGACCTGTGTACAGAAGACTAACCTTATTATTCAGAGTTTTGTTATTTAGTAGCCCTGTTTCAGTGTCATTTCACTCGAGTAGAATAAAGGAAGGTTGTTAATCGGGTGATTGTTTTATGAATTGCTCTCGCCGAAAGGGCTATTTCTCCGTGGAGAGTAAAAAGGGACATTTAGGAGGATCACTTGTTCTCTTCAGTTGAAATCACTATGCCTCCGCGTTCCTGGAAAAAAACACTGATTTACGTTGAATTGAGTTATTTGCCTGTGTTAGATTAAGGACGTCCGACTAGGAATGATTTAGTTGTGTAATATAACAAAACTTTATAACTGGTGTTTGATTGGAAACACTATTGTAAGCTGGCACTAGATATGCTGTGCAACTGGTTTTGAGGAATATGATGCCTTTTTCATAGCACCTGTCCAAAAAATGATTTTCATGACATATATTTGTCATATCTGCTCTGTAAAAAAATGGTAAACTACTGGCAGCTGTGGTTGCCAGTATCATACTGTAAAAATACGGTGTGTTAACTGTTTTTGACAACTAAAGACCTTTTTGTCAGCTTAATTTAACACTATATAGTAGACAAAATGGTATTTAGCTGTTAACATTTTTAGTTACCAGTAGTTTACCGTTATTTTATAGATTTATGTTTTTTTTACAGTGTGACCCTAAAATCAATATTTAGCTTAAAAAATAAATTGCTTTATTTGACAACATTTTTATAGCACCCCACCCAATTTCCATTATCTTTATGCAAAATGTAACTTTTTATTATTATTATTATTTTTTTTTTTTCATTTGAAGTGAAATATGAACTGTAAATGTTCTGGACAGTTTTAATGATATTCACTGTACGTCAACTAATAGAAAGATGATGTACGTGTGTAGTGGAAGTGTATGGGCTATATGCACGCATAAGTTCCGCATTTGACGCAAGGACGCTCAACAGTTTCCGGTTGTGGAGATTAAAGCGGAGGAAAAAACGTTCCTACGTTTAAATGTAATTTTATATATAGTTATGTTTATTTAATATAATTTTAAAAAGAAGCATAAACACAACGAGGGATGTCTGTTTTATCTGTTTTTGTGACTAATGTTTCTTTAGTATTACCATGGAGTATAAAAGTCAATATAAATTCTCGGTTTAGAGTGCCGAAGTGATGACGTCACTTTGTAGGACAACTCGGAAGCTAGCGGCGCATGGGTTCCCTTGGTCGAGAAGCAATGCATTTTCCCCATAGACTTTTGGAAAATCGCAAAAAATAAGATCTGTGTTTAACAAAGGGTTGTGACCCTTACACGTTTTGTCTAGCAAGATAATCTTTACAAGTTAATCCAAAATGTATACATTTGGAAGCCTATAGCCTATAAAGATTTTAAAAAACACAATCAGACACAATAAAGTTTAAAAAAAACATAAGCAGGTTATAACTGTGTGTTCTATGTCATAGATCAAAACGTGAAAATATTTAGAGGCTTTGTTCACCACAGACCTTATTTCAGCCGATTTAGCAAAAACCCATTCAAAAATCCCATAGACTTTCGAGCGAGGGGACCGTAGTGCTAAAATGCTAACTCTGGCCTACAGAGTGACGTCGTAACTTCGATCGGCGGATGTTATCGAGCATCTTTAAACCTTCACCGGAAATACCGCCGTGCATAGAGCCCATTACGTGTGTTTGTAAACCAGTGTTGTACTAAACAACCCAAACTTGGAGTGTGTTCTGTTTTCGAGAGGCTAATGGTGAAAAATGGCTTTTTTTTTTGTTCATTATTATTATAGCCTATCAACTTTTTCAAATTTAACTTTTTAACTGTGTGTCCTTTGAAAGTTCATAACCAACCTAAACCTGTAGATTGTGTGTTAACAATGTTAGAGAGAGTGTAATACTAACCTCAAAATGTTCATATTTGTAAGCGTGTGCCATATCGTAACCTTATGAGATACTCCTTTTCACCAAGTGCTTTTCACTTTCGATTGGCAAATTGATCATTTATTTTGGATGGTAGTTGAATCTAGAGTCAGATTTACTCTATTTTTATAATTATTTACAGCAAAACCCCACTGACATTTTTGACATTTGCATTCAAGACGCTCTCTTTCTTTGTTTTCTTGTTTGTATTTATATTTTGTTTCCGTGTATGAAGCTTAGTTGGTCTTCCCCAGAGGAACTGACTTCATGTTCTGCAAAAAAAAAAAAAAAAAACTGTCAATGACGCTTTTGACGCAACCTTAAAACTTCTCAGTTGCCTTTATGAACCTTCATTTTGTACAGAATAAGTCTTGGTTAAGTCCCCAATCATATCAGTATTTACTACAGAAACAAAAATTGAAACATCCTCATGTCATTGCAAAATAGAAGAGTTCTTTGTACGAATAATACATTGGTATTAGTTATTTGAAGCAGTTTGGCATGTTTAAGTAGTTTTGTGGTATTTATAACTTGTTGCATTTTTAAACTAATGAAGTGCAAATAAAGATATATATTTATTACATAGATGTGTGTTAGCATTCCGATGCTTTTCCTCCTGTTTGCGTAACGCCGCCTAAGCATTTGCACAATGTTATTCCATCCATTCAAAACAATGTTTTATTGTTCAGTATTTTCAGAGATGCACTGCATCCTTTTCGCCATATGATGGCGCTATTGGATAAATACGTTAATTGGATAAATACGTAAAATACGTTAATTAACTACTGCATTGCTTTTTTTTAAATAAAAATAAATAAAAGTTTTGGTAAATGCTCGCTGGGAATTTAGAAATATGAGTGCAAACTAAAAGGTAGGCCTATTAGATGATAATAGTTTGTGTGTGTCTGTGTGTGTACAGTACCATGCAAAAGACATTATATGGAGAAAAATTCTGGAATGTTTTCATCAAAATCCTTAATTTCTTTTTGACTGAAGAAAGAAAGACATGGACATCTTGGATGACATGGGGGTGAGTAAATTATCAGCAAAAGTTTTTTTTAAAGTGAACTACTCCTTTAAGTCACCTCCGACTTTATTGTTTACAAATGTTTTAATGAACATCCATAGTTGTTTTTCTGGCATTTTATTTAAATAGCTACAAACTGAAAATATGTGAAGTAGCCTAATGTAAAAATAAAAATCTGAATAATGTGGCTTTTTTTAAGCACAAATATTTAGTGTGACCTGGACTTCTTAAAGTTTCTCAAAGAGGAAACTCTGAGAAACTTATCATATTTTCTCATCATAAAGTTTTCTTGGCATTCCAGTCCGTTTCCATTCCATTAGGTTTAATAAGAGAGCCAGTTTCCTGCTATTGCTCAAGTGTAAGTGAGCTCACGAAATACTTGCCACTTTAGCCTATATAAGCCATTTCTTTCAGAATGTTCGTGTTTTTTAATATTGCGTTTACATTTCCTGTGTTTCAACTCAAAACACCCGTTAATGGCAACATCCTCTTTTTAATAAATAATTGCAAGACTATTAAAAAATATATTTTGTAAAATGGTGAAATATTTGGGGCAATTTGTTTAAAGACTCAAACAAACCGGGTTGTATTTTTTGGTATTAAAATATTATTGTTTTTAATAATATCATTATATAATGCTATTTTATTTAGGCTACACCTGTATCAAAATGATTAAAAAAAGTATTTCCCTGTTTCTCTGTAGTAGTAGTAGTAGTGGTGGTGTGTGTGCGCGCGTGCGTGTGTGTGTGCGCGCGCGCGCTGCTCATTGCGTCTCCATGCGTACGCACGCGTGCCTGCCCGTTTACCGGAGCGCGAGGAGGGGAGTGCCCGGTTCTTGTGTGTGAAAAACAAGCGCATGCGCTCCACGAGACCTGAGACACGGACGGGGAGCGTCAGACCGCAGCGCCTGCAGATTTTCCCGTCAGCCGGGGGGGAGAGAACAGCAGGGAGAGATGATGGGAGGACTGTAATCCCGGGGGAGGGATGGACCATGGATGGACCGATTGATTCAACGCACAGAACCACGGAGATTCTCACTTGACACAACACTATCCACCGCATCCCGATCGGAAGCGCGAGGAACGACACGGTGATGGGAAGTGATTTACGGTTGCGCGTCCATCTGAAGTGATGAGACAGAAGCGCGCGGCTGAATCCTTCTGTCAAGTTGTATAATGGAGAGCCCCAATGGCTCCGACACCAAACCGCAGAGCCATCATCCTCATCCTCAGGTGGAGAAGAAGAGGTTAAACCGCGCGCCGTCCCCTGCCAGACCCGTCCTGAAGGATGTCCATTCGCGAACGGCCAAACCGATCGTGCCAAAATCCCCCAAATTCAACAAGCAGCAAACGTCCTCCACACCGGTGACGCCTCACAGCCGCGTCCCGAGACGCGCCGTCCCGGGCGCGAAGGACAAACCCGCATCAGCACCTGCAAAAAGCAAACCCTCAGCGACAAAAAAGGCGGTTAAGGTCACTCAGCATGCAGCATCCGAACCGAAACCGGCGTGCAAAACGGTTGATACCGCCGCTCCGCAGATCCCCAAAAGCAAGGGGAGGCTCGCCCCGATACGCGTTCCCACCGCACGCGGCGTCTGCCAGACGGACAGCAGCTCGGATTTGTCCGATTGTCCCTCCGAGCCGTTGTCCGACGAGCAGAGACTGGTCCAGGCCGCCAGTAGCGATGCGGAGTCCGGCTCCGGTTCCGGTTCGAGTGAGCAGGTGGTCGGGGTTCGGGTGCGCGCGCTCGCGCTCGGAGCGGGAGGATCTCAGGCTTCACCGGCGCCCGGTGCGCACGGGGACCAATGCAAAGCGGAGAAAGACGCACAATTTAAAACGGGGGGCAAGGAAATGGCCCCGGAGGAAATGCTGAGGGAAATCGAAGACCTTCGATCGGAAAATGACTACCTCAAGGTGAGCCCACACTCTCAAATGTAGGCTACGTATTCTTAGAAGGAACTAATACATTACGTTTGCGTGATATTCCAACGCTTGGTGCTTTCAATCCTTACCCAAAAAGTATAGTAGGCTATGGATCATGTGGCGGAGCTTTGATACAGAGTGACTGAATTAGTGTACAGAATATTTTTAGATGAATGTCTGAAGAAGGATTATGGGTTGAGCTGCTGCTGTAATCCACGTGACTGTTTTACACCTTGATTTGTTTTTTTCACGTGATCACCCTCTTGATAATCTGGCTCATGTTTAAATTTCATCCTACTCATCAGACACCTCTTAGACTAACAGTACTGTAGCATCATTCGTCCCTGAAAGCATCTAGTGTTTATTCTTTTGACATACATTTAATGCCAGAGTAAAATACTTGAAAGTATGATGCTTTTTATTATTGAAGTGTAATTGGAGTACCATAATCATGTTACAAAATGTAGAATTGTGATGATATTAGATGGCAGTGTCGTTGTACTAAGGTTAGATATAAAAAATACAATTATAGTAAATAAATGTATTTATATAGCACATACACACTGCTAAGCTGACCAAAGTGCTGATCAAATTATAATTACATTCGAAGTTATATTCAAATAAAGATTTGTTTTAATATAGATGTAAAAACCATGAGTGGCGGTATAAGGCGATACTGTGTGTGTAACTGGTCCTATTTGAGTCAACCCACTACAAGAGGGATTCGAATCGGGGTGTCCAGAATGGGAGACGGATGCGCTAACAAGTACACTAAAGACCGTAGCCGCTAGCTTCAGTCGCTAATGCGCCTCTTTAGGCCAGGGGAGTGAGGTTTGCACACACAGCTCTTACTGCCCTTCCTCTCGACGCTATCTCAGGATTAGATAGACCCAATATTTCCTCTTTTTTCTCTCTTTTTAAGAAAAGAGAGAACAACAAAATCATCCCCACTGCTTAAAGCTACACTGTGTAACTCTTTTAGTTTATTCTTAGCTAAAAACGCTTAGTTCTTTCAAAAACATATGTGCTCATTAATGTATATTTACTTCGTTCAAGTAATAAAGTATTCTCGTGAGTGTATAATATGCCATTGAAAATACATACGGGTAAGGGGTTCGCCATGTTGCCCCTCCATCGTGAAAGTACATTAGCCAAAGAGGGACATACCCGTTTCGCGTTTACATTTGAGTTAACACTCATGGACGAGGTCGAACTGGAAGCCATGTTAATCTTGGACTACATTGGCCACCGTAGGAGTTAAAACGAAATCGGAGTTGAGAGGAACAGAAACTAATATTCACTGGATGGTCGTATATCTTTACACCGCTAGATGGGGGTAAAAATCACACAGTGTAGCTTTAAAGACTCCATTTTGTATTGTTTTTGCGATTAATCCGCAACGGATGAATTAAAGGATAGTGCACTTTAAAAAAAAAAAACTTTTGCTGATAATTTACTCACCCCCATGTCATCCAAGATGTCCATGTCTTTCTTTCTTCAGTCGAAAACAAATTAAGGTTTTTGATGAAAACATTCCAGTATTTTATCCATATAATGGATGTCAATGGGGTCCAAACAGTTCAAGGTCCAAATGAGAGTTTCAGTGCAGCTTCAAAGGGCTTTAAACTTTTTTATTCATTTTTGAAATGAGTGATCGTTTCACTAGATAAGACCCTTATTCATCGTCTGGTGTCGTTTAAAGCCCTTTGAAGCTGCACTGAAACTCTCACTTGGACCTTGAACCGTTTGGACCCCATTGAAGTCCATTATATGGAGAAAATCCTGGAATGTTTTCATCAGAAACCTTAATTTCTTTTCGACTGAAGAAAGAAAGACGTGGACATCTTCTACTCGACCCGCTCCGAGTGCGATTCGAACCGAGGTCTCTGCCGTGGAAAGGGGCCACGCTAACAGCGTCAGTCGCTAGTGCGCCTCTTTAGGCCAGGGGAGTGAGGTTTACACACACAGCTCTTACTGGCCTTACATGAGCAGAGAAACATCTAGATCCATAAATCTTTGGCTGATTTTAGGTCACATCAGTCCACAGAGGCAATCCAACAGACATCAGAAAGACCCTCAAACCTCCCGCAGGAAACGCATCACAGTCTTTGCTCTCTGTGTGAAGTGTGATGGCTAGATGAAGGCAGGCCTAATTAGCATAATTCCATAAATGATTGATCTTATTTGTCAGATGCGCCAGGGCTCGGCTGCGGTCACAAACAGGATTTTCATAAGTTTATCTCTGAATACGGCGTGTTAATCCGCTTTAGTAGCTGTGTGTGTAATTCTGCGTCCCCGCAGGATCCGCTCACACACACACACACACACACACGTCCCTCCTGACCCTGAGCCGGCCCGTGTGTTCAGAGCCTCCCAAAAGCAGATGTGCACCTCCATCTGTGTGTTTATCTCTATTCTGAAGCATGTGTTACATGCAGCTCCATGTTGGTACTATTGTGTGACATTAATCATTTAGTCCGCCATAACTCATGTTTGACAGGAACATCCATACAGCGCATGCTGTCACATGACATTGTCCCCAGCATACAGTGAAGGTCATTGTGTTTGGACCGTTTGTCACGGTCTGTCTTTCTTCTTCGACTTTGTTTACACTGAATTCGCTGAGGCATTGTGGAGTATTTACTGGGAAATGAGGCGTCACAAATGACTGTCATTTATTTCGGTCCAGGACGGGCTACAGTTTCTTTACCTCCAGTCTTGTTTGTTTTAGTGCCTTTTTATTTGTTCTAGTGTCCAAAATCAGAACAATTAAATTAAAATGTGTTCACACTTGGCATGTTTGGTTGGATGGATTAAATGTCCCGTATTATGCCCCTTTTCACAAGATGTAAAATAAGTCTCTGATGTCCCCAGAATGTGTATGTGAAGTTTCAGCTCAAAATACCCAACAGATCCTTTTTTAGAGCATGTTTAAATTGTCATTTTTGGGGGCTCAGAAAAACGCGCTGTGTGAGTGTGTGCCCTTTAAATGCAAATTAGCTGCTGCTGCTGCCGGCACAGGGGGCGGAGCTTCATGAGCTCGCGCTCAGTCTCTCAGGACAATTTCATCTCACGGAATGATGAAAATATCAGAAACTCTCAGTAACGGTGTTCATTTCGAGTCGGACAATAATGCCTACAGAGTCAGAGTGCTGTATAGAGATGGAACAGGTATAGTTTAGTAGTTTAATTACGGTTATTATTTGTCATCTGCTTGTATGTATCCATTATTTATTAATAGCCTACTAGTCTGCTGTTTCGGACCAGGTCCAACATATACTAATGAGTTTAATAAAGTTTATTGTACATCACACAAAAGGCGAAGCGTCAGTTTTACCTCAGAAAATCACCGTAAGAGCTGAGTAAACACAGTAAGTTATTTTGAGGGAGCGTTCCTGTGGGCGGACGTTAGTCAAAAAACTGTTCTACTGACGTCATTAAAGAAGGAAGTAGAGGGATGTAGTCCAAACGGGCCGTTCGATGTAGGCTACCAATGTTAAATAAAATATCTCGCTTGGCATTGAACTTTGAGCTTTATAATTTTACAGATATTATTTATACTCTGACAACAACAACATTACACATGAACTAAAGTTTGAAATATGGGATCACGAAGAAAGGAAAAGTAATTTTACAGATTAAAAAAAGTTATTTGTAAATCAAAGTGCATTTCACAAGATTTAGAGTTGTTAACCTGATTCTAATCCTGATTCTGATTCTCATTCTAATTTGATTCTGATTTTCATTCTATTTTTGATTCCAATTCTGATCGTGTTTCTGTTTCTAATTCTGATGTTCATTCTGATTATTATTATTCTGATTCTAATCCTGATCATAAATAATTCTTAATCTGTTTCTAATTAGGGCCCAAGCCCTGAAAGGGCGAAGGCCCTATTGTTTTCCTAACGATTATTATTATTATTATTATTTATACGACTATTTGGGCACTTTTGGGGCCCTTAACATGCTCAAAAACTCTTGAAACTTTGCACACGGGTCAGAATCCGCGGCCATCAGGGCCGGGCTGAAGATGGTACCCGGGCGTGGCAGGGGGGCTAGACAGCGCCCCCTGGAACGGGGTCCGAAAACTTGGTCCATAAATCAAACACGCTTGCATGTAATAATATGAAACTCGGTGCACATGTTGATCTCATCGTTCATATATACCTCAAACTATTACTTTTTACCCCAGCCCAACAGGAAGTCGGTTATTTAGGGTTGTTCATAAAACACTCGCAATGGAATTTGAAGTACTACTCCTAGAGAATTCAAACACACGGCACGAAACTCGGTCAGCAAGAAGTCAAGGCATTGAGGATGAAAGTTTGCGAGGGGATTTTTGATATCTCGAACGGTTTGGCCGTGGCGAGGAAACGAAATTATGGCGAGAAACGTGAAACAGGAAGTGTGTTATAACTTCAGCATACATTAACTGATCTTGATGAAACTTCAGCAGTATGTTCGCTGTAAGAGGACGATCACATGGATGTGACTATTGTGAGTCAAAGTTATAGCGCCACCAACTGGCAGCAGGAAGTGTGTCACTTTCAAAATGCTTTGAAATCACCCTCTTATTTTTACCCGATTTGCTTCAAACTTAATCTGTATAATGTAAATACATAGCAGATGAAGACCTGTGAATGGATTCTTGATATCTTTGATACTGTTGCCGTGGCAACGCATCAAACTTTAAAATTCTTTTTTTTGATGATTTTGAGACTCTTAGCGCCTTTTGGGGCCCTTAACGGGTTTGAAAACTCTTGAAACTTTGCACACAGGTCAGATCCCACAGCCATCAGAGCCGGGCTGAAGATGGTACCTGGGTGTGGCAGGGGGGCTAGACAGCGCCCCCTGGAACGGGGTCCGAACACTTGGTCCATAAATCAAACATGCTTGAATGTAATAATATGAAACTCGGTACACATGTTGATCTCATCGTTTTATCTATACCTCACACTCTTACTTTTTACCCCAGCCCAACAGGAAGTCGGCTATTGAGGTTTGTTTGTAAAACGCTCGCAATGGAATGTGCAATACTCCTCCTAGAGAATTCAAACACACGGCACGAAACTCGGTCAGCATGAAGTCAAGGCATTGAGGATGAAAGTTTGCGAGGGGATTTTTGATATCTCGAACGGTTTGGCCGTGGCGAGGAAACGAAATTATGGCGAGAAACGTGAAACAGGAAGTGTGTTATAACTTCAGCATACATTAACTGATCTTGATGAAACTTCAGCAGTGTGTTCGCTGTAAGAGGACGATCACATGGATGTGACTATTGTGAGTCAAAGTTATAGCGCCACCAACTGGCAGCAGGAAGTGTGTCACTTTCAAAATGCTTTGAAATCACCCTTTTATTTTTACCCGATTTGCTTCAAACTTAATCTGTATAATGTAAATATACGGCAGATGTAGACCTGTGAATGGATTCTTGATATCTTTTAAACTGTTGCCGTGGCAACGCATCAAACTTTACCATTCTTTTAGGATGCTTTTGAGACCCTTAGCATGCTTCAAATCGCATGAAACTCGACAGACACATCACATTTATTAGCCAGTAGACATGTGCAAAGTTTCAGAAACGGGCGTGGTGAGGGCTCAGTAGCACCACCTTTTGACAAAAGTGGGGTTGTTAGTTTTAACTAGAGTTACAAAAATCGGTATGTATATTGTACTCCTCGAGCCGGACAACTTTCTAATTGACACTCATTAGCTAGGACCCACAGAAAGTCAGATATCTTTGTTTGAATGTAGAGAAAATCTTAGAATTTTGCTAGTCTCTCAGTGTCTCTCTGTGTGAGTGAGAGGAGGGGCGCCTGTCAGGTTAATTTTAACCCTTTATTTGCTGTGTGCGACTTCTCTGGCATTTTCGGGGGCCTTAACATCCTCTAAAACTCTTGAAACTTTGCACACGGGTCAGAACCCATGGCCATCAGGGCCGGGCTGAAGCTGGTCATCGGGCGTGGCAGGGCGGCTCGACAGCGCCCCCTGGACTGGGATTAGAACATTTGTCCATAAATCAAACACACTTGCGTGAATTAATATGAAACTCGGTACAATTATAGATCACATCAGGCCAAACAACTTTCGTGCTCTAAGTTTTACGACAATTAAAATGGAAGTTGAGAATTATGGGTTGTTTGAATAGTTGTCCTAGGAGAAATGCATCAAATTACAACGCATATGTTTACCAATCACAACCAAACTCGGTGTGCAAGAAGTCAAGACATTGAGGATGAAAGTTTGTGAGGGGATTTTTGATATCTCAAACGGTTTGGCCGTGGCGAGGAAACGAAATTATGGCGAGAAACGTGAAACAGGAAGTGTGTTATAACTTCAGCATACATTAATATATCTTGATGAAACTTCATCAGTGTGTTCGCTGTAAGAGGACGATCACATGGATGTGACTATTTCGAGTCAAAGTTATAGCGCCACCAGCTGGCAGCAGGAAGTGTGTCACTTTCAAAATGCTTTGAAATCAACCTCTTATTTTTACCCGATTTGCTTCAAACTTCATCTGTATAATGTAAATACATGGCAGATGAAGACCTGTGAATGGATTCTTGATATCTTTGATACTGTTGCCGTGGCAACGCATCAAACTTTAAAATTCTTTTTTTTTTGGATGATTTTGAGACTCTTAATGGCTTTTGAGGCCCTTAACGGGTTTGAAAACTCTTGAAACTTTGCACACAGGTCATATCCCACAGCCATCAGGCCCGGGCTGAAGATGGTACCTAGGCGTGGCAGGGGGGCTAGACAGCGCCCCCTGGAACGGGGTCCGAAAACTTGGTCCATAAATCAAACACGCTTGCATGTAATAATATGAATGAAAAACTTCATCTGTATAATGATGAAAAACAGATGAAAAACCTCATCTGTATAATGTAAACATACGGTAGATGTAGACCTGTGAAGGGATTCTTGATATCTTTTAAACTGTTGCCGTGGCAAAGCTTCAAACTTTGAAATTATTTTAGGATGCTTTTGAGACTCTTAGCATGCTTGAAATTGCATGAAACTCAACAGACACATCACATTTATTAGCCAGTAGACATGTGCAAAGTTTCAGAAACGGGCATGGTGCAGGGACTAAATAGCGCCACCTTTTGACAAAAGTGGGGTTGTTATTTTTATCTACAGTTACAAAAATCGTTATATACATTGTACTCCTCAAGCCAGACAACTTTCTAATTCATAGTCATTAGCTCAGACCAAGAGGAAGTCAGATATTTTGGTTTGAATATGGTGAGACTCTCTCTGAGCCTACGTCCGTGTATGGCAAGCCCTTTTAACATTTAAAAGCTAAGTTTGCCTATCCGGAAATTAACATTGTAGATATCAACAATGTCTTTCTGTCTAGTCGTAATTACATTTTGGATAGTTTGTATTATTATTTAAGATATCTGTAACATAATTGTGACTAGTCAAAATGACAGACTATGGCAAGCCGTTTTAACATTTAATCATGAAAGGGCCAAAGCCTTCGGCACCGCCACCCCGGTGCCTTTAGGTAACTAAAGGAGCCGGGGTTGCGGTGCCACCGGCTTGGGCCCGCCATCGCTGCTCGCAGCTATATTTTTGATTGTTATTCCAATTTATATTCATGTCTTCTGTTCGATCTTATTTATTTATTGATTCTGTTGTTCATTCTGATACTTATTCTGATTTTAATCCTGGAGAAAATAATTTCAGTCCATAATCAGATATAATTTGATTAGACTCTGAATAAGTATAAATCCGAAATTTTATACTGATTCAATCCTGATCCTAATTCTAATCCACATTCTGATTTTCATTCAAAGTTCTGATTCCAATTTGGATTCTCTTTTGGGTTCTAATCTCGATTCTCACTCTGCTATTTATCCTGATTTTCATTCTGACTCTGACTTCTGATTATTAGAAAATAATTTCAGTGCAAATTCAGTCCATAATCAGATAGATTTTGAGTACAATTCAGAATTTTATACTGATTTCAGTCCTGATTCTGTTTCTTACCCACATTCCGATTTCTAAGTTTGATTCCAATTCAGATTCTCATTCTCTTTCAGTTTCTAATCCTGATTGTGTTTTCTCCAGGATGAAGTGGACGAGTTGCGAGCAGAGATGGAGGAGATCAGGGACAGTTACCTGGAGGAGGAGGTGTACCAGCTCCAGGATATACGCAGGGAACTGGACCGCTCCAACAAGAACTGCCGGATCCTCCAGTACCGCCTTCGCAAGGCCGAACAGAAGAGTCTGCGGGTTGCACAGACCGGACACGTCGACGGAGAGCTTCTACGTGGAATGGAGCAGGACCTGAAGGTGTTTTTGTCACAGAGAATGGAAACATTTTGAATGTGAAAAAAAAAAAAGTTTTAAAGGGATAGTTGATTTTGAAATTAATTTTTGGTATGTTTTATCTTACCTCAAGGCCATCCAATATGTAGGTGTCTTTGTTTCCGCAGTATTTTCAATTTTGATATTTTTTAGGTCAAACCGTTCTTGTCTGTCAGTCATATAATGGAGGTCTATGGTCACCACCTCAAAGAGCATGCACAGAGAAGTCCAAATTAAATGTACTCGTAAATGTAAGTACACATTGATGGCCTAAGACACGAAACGAGCGGTTTGTGTGAGAAAACGAACAGTATTTATATCGTTTTTACCTCTTGAAACCACAGCCACGTCCAAGAGATCTGCGCAAGCGGTGGAAACCCACGGAAGTGATCTAGCGCATGTACGTCACTCATTGTTTACACAGAGATTTCAGGAGTGTTACCTTTCACTATGAAGATCTAAACATATTTAGATATACAGGAAATCGCAATGGAAGACGATTTCGATATAATAACAGACAACGCTGAATTTTTTCCGCAACCGCGCAAGAGATCACTTCCGGCGCTTGCGCACTTGGACGTGGCTGTGATTACAAGAGGTAACAAACAATATAAATACTGTTCATTTTCTCACACAAACCGCTCGTTTCGTGTCTTAGGCCATCAATGTGTACTTACATTTACGAGTCATTTAATCATGTTTAATTTGGACTTCTCTGTGCATGCTCTTTGAGGTGGTGACCATAGACCTCCATTATATGACTGACAGACAAGAACGATTTGACCTAAAAATATCAAAATTGAAAATACTGTGGAAACAAAGACACCTACATCTTGGATGCCCTTGAGGTAAGATAAAACATACCAAACATTAATTTCAAAGTGAACTATCCCTTTAATATGATGAATTGTGTAAGATAAGTATTGAGCTCTCTAACTAATAAAACATGTGTCTCTGCCCACAGGTGGCCAAAGACGTATCTGTGCGTCTGCACAATGAACTGGAGACGGTGGAAGACAAGCGTACGCGAGCGGAAGATGAAAACGAGCTGCTCAGGCAGAAGATCATCGAGGTGGAGATCTCCAGACAGGCCATGCAGAACGAGCTCGAGAGAGCCAAAGAGGTACAATATTAGAGTCCGTATTAGATTCCTGTGCACTTTTATTGAATTGGATAGTGGAGGACAAGAAGTATTTTATAAGAGGAGTGCCTTTAAAAGCATATTTATGTTGTAGTGTGGCTTTTGTGCAGCTTTTTATTCATGAATGCTGTTCACTGTCAAGTACAGAGAGTGGTTATAACACTTACAGGGATATTCTGAGTTACTTGCAGCTTAATTTCTGTGTACGGCTTGTTAGTTTCTGTGTACTACTACATAAAATTATAACAAAGCGGGAATTGCATTTACATTTAAAAAGCCTGAAGCAGCCCAGATTGTTTAACATCATAAATGTAAAGATATTGGCTTTGTTAATGGAGCTCTACACATCTTATTTCGAATATCGTGCATAACATTTTTCCTACAAATTTCTACCATATTTCACCTATGTGATGTGCTTTTATACCTCTAGATATATAGGTCACTCTTCGGTCCCATATTTTAATGTTAATAAATGCATTTATTTATTGCTAACTTTAACATTGAGCAATACTTTTGTTTCAGTAGTTATCAATCTTTATTAACGTTAATAAACAATAACGTTAATTGTAAGTTTATATCAGCTCAGGTCCATTAAATACCATGAAATAACTTTTGATTTCAAGTATGTATTGTTAAATGTTGGAATTAACAATAGCTAAGATTAACAAACACTTATTGTAAAGTGTTATCTATATATGAAATGTTTATTTTCATCACAGCCAACCTCCACTGTAAGTGCAGTAACTGTGAACACGCTTGTTTTCAAGTGACAAATCATTTTCTGTGGTAATCGGCTGCATTATTAGGCTTAAGTTTTAAATGAACCAGAATGTTACTTCAAGGCAGTGAAGACAAACCTGCTAATAATGACCCATAGACTGTAAAATTGCAGTGATGGAAATCTTGCTGTATCACCTCAGTTGAATATAAGGCACTTAAACCCGGATGGCCGGGAGATTATAATTCCACCCACGGTTAGTGCACTGTGTGATTTGCTTTGAACAAGTATGGATGAATACATTTAACTTTGAAGCCTGCTGTCTGTGCATTAATGCATGAGAGGCTGTAGCGGTGCACACTGCTTCTGCTTCTGTAATCAGATACTGAGGAGTTACCCTGGAGTTGCTCAGGTTAATCTTAAACTAATCTGGAAAGGATGAATCACATGTACATGTAGATGAACTGCACTATGGAGGAGAGTAACATCAATGTCTGGCCATTTTATGTTATCACCAAAGTTTAAAGTGCCGCCATTATGCTTGATTGGATATTACTGTTCATGTAGTGTAGCTGTTTTTGAATGTAAATGGTATGCAAAGTTTCAGAGTTTTTGTCTCCCAAAAGAAAGAAGCAATTAGACCAATCACAACAGACTGGGCCATCTGACCAATCAGAGCAGAGTAGGCCAATCACAACAGGCTGGGTCGTCTGACCAATCAGAGCAGAGTAGATCAATCACAACTGGGTCATCTGACAAATCAGAGCAGAGTAGACCAATCACGACAGACTGGGCCATCTGACCAATCAGAGCAGAGTAGACCAATCACAACAGACTGGACCATCTGACCAATCAGAGTAGAGTAGGCCAATCACAACAGGCTGGGTCGTCTGACCAATCAGAGCAGAGTAGACCGATCACAACTGGGTCATCTGACCAATCAGAGCAGAGTAGACCAATCACAACAGACTGGGCCATCTGACCAATCAGAGCAAAGTAGATCAATCACGACAGACTGGGCCATCTGACCAATCAGAGCAGAGTAGACCAATCGCAACAGACTGGACCATCTGACCAATCAGAGTAGAGTAGACCAATCACAACAGACTGAGCCATCTGACCAATCAGAGCAGAGTAGACCAATCACAACAGACTGAGCCATCTGACCAATCAGAGCAGAGTAGACCAATCGCAACAGACTGAGCCATCTGACCAATCAGAGCAGAGTAGACCAATCGCAACAGACTGGGCCATCTGACCAACCAGAGCAGAGTAGACCAATCACAACAGACTGGGCCATCTGACCAATCAGAGCAGAGTAGACCAATCACAACAGACTGGGCCATCTGACCAATCAGAGCAGAGTAGACCAATCACAACAGACTGAGCCATCTGACCAATCAGAGCAGAGTAGACCAATCACAACAGACTGGGCCATCTGACCAATCAGAGCAGAGTAGACCAATCACAACAGACTGAGCCATCTGACCAATCAGAGCAGAGTAGACCAATCGCAACAGACTGAGCCATCTGACCAATCAGAGCAGAGTAGACCAATCGCAACAGACTGGGCCATCTGACCAATCAGAGCAGAGTAGACCAATCACAACAGACTGAGCCATCTGACCAATCAGAGCAGAGTAGACCAATCGCAACAGACTGAGCCATCTGACCAATCAGAGCAGAGTAGACCAATCGCAACAGACTGGACCATCTGACCAATCAGAGTAGAGTAGACCAATCACTACAGACTGAGCCATCTGACCAATCAGAGCAGAGTAGACCAATCACAACAGACTGAGCCATCTGACCAATCAGAGCAGAGTAGACCAATCGCAACAGACTGAGCCATCTGACCAATCAGAGCAGAGTAGACCAATCGCAACAGACTGAGCCATCTGACCAATCAGAGCAGAGTAGACCAATCACAACAGACTGAGCCATCTGACCAATCAGAGCAGAGTAGACCAATCACTACACTACAGACTGGGCCATCTGACCAATCAGAGCAGAGGTTTAGAGAGACTTAATCCTTTTTCTAACCTTTTCTGACACTGTGAGAAAAGAGCCGATGAGAAGATTAAACTGGTTTTGACCTTGGCTGCATGTAAAGCTCTTGTCTGAGACTCAAAATTAGGAACTTTAAAATAGCATAATTGGGGCACTTTATAGTTCGGATTATGGGTTGGTTTAGCATGAGCAATTTTAATATTGACTGTTGATTTTCTGCCATCATTAGTATAATTTTAGTCTGTTTGTGGTTGGTGCATTTATATGTGTTATATATCTGTATATCACCTTTTACAACGTCTTCAAACGTGGCTAATCAAAGTCAGATTTTAGAGCCGAACTCTGCTTTACAAATATGTGTCTGTGTATACCGCTCTTGTTATTTCAGTCCGAACAGCAGTCGATCATTACACTGCTATCCCAGAATCCCCTCTGAGATCTGCTGCATTGTAAAGAAATAGTTCACCTAAAAATTATAATTCTATTATTTACTCACCCTTGTGTTGTTCAAAACCCATATGACTTTCTATCGTGGAAAATTCATTCTGCATTTTCGACATGACATAAAGTGCCGATGACTTCTGTCAGTGTTCATTTTTGGGTGAACTGTGTGCTCTCAGCCTTTAAACCTGAATTTGTTTTGTTTTATTTTTGCATTAATATTAAAAATGTAACTTGGAAAGGTACACACACACACACACAAGGACAGATATAGTGAGTGTGAAGGAGAAATGAGTGTTAGCGCTGTGTGAGCTGTCTCCTCTCTTGAGGTTTGCCCCAGAAAGCGTTGAGCTCCACTTTTTCAGCATTCATCACACGACGCCCTTCGTTTCCCCATCCCTTCATTCGCCCCGCACGCAACAGATGTGGATGAAATGGAGAAACATGCGGTATCTTACACACTGCCATGTTCAGTTACGTTAACATGCTTTTCAAGCTGATGGCATACCTTTATTTTAAAAGAGAAGTCAACCTTGTGTCAACGTTAATGGCTGTAGACATTAGAATGGATTTAGACTTTAATATTAAAGTCAACATCGAATCCTATTTGCTTTAATGCACATTCTGGTCTTACTATGAACAATTATTGGAGTACATTATTCTTAAAGGATTTGTTCATTTAAAAAAAAAAAACCATTTGCTGATAATTTACTCACCCCCATTACATCCAAGATGTCCATGTCTTTCTTTCTTCAGTCGAAAAGAAATTAAGGTTTTTGATGAAAACATTCCAGGATTTTCTCCATATAATGGACTTCAATGGGGTCCAAACGGTTCAAGGTCCAAATGAGAGTTTCAGTGCAGCTTCAAAGGGCTTTAAACGACACCAGACGATGAATAAGGGTCTTATCTAGCGAAACGATCACTCATTTAAAAAATAAATACAAAAGTTTAAGTTTTATAAGCACAAATGATCGCCTTGCTCTGTTCTGTGATGCGCGTTCATGACTCTCCTGTTCGAACTCGTTCATCAAAATGCATTTTGATATGCAAAGTGAATTTTGCATAATAGGTGCCCTTTAAAGACAAAAAATTACGTACCAAGTATTTAAATAAAACATATATTAAAATTGAAAAATAATTGTGATTTTAATGGTAAAAGACTGTAAAAATGTTACAGTGCATAACTGTAAATTAGAAAGTTTTAGTACTATATATGGTAAATAACTGTGATAGATCTTATGGTACATTTCATGTAATTTTACTGTAAAATACCGTTAAATTCACCGTTATTCAAATTGAAAAAGAACATTGAAAAAACGTAAATTGACATTCCCACAGTTTCCTTTATAGTTTTCTTTTTTTTTCTAATCAGTTATGCACATTAAGGTTTCATGTACATTTAATGTTGTTTATTGCATTTTTTTTTACCATGATGGTGTGTTTAATGTGTGTGTGTGTGTGTGTGTGTGTGTGTGTGTGTGTGTGTGTGTGAATGACACTGTGCAGCTTCTTTATATAAGTTTTAACCGAAATGTGAGCTGTTTGTGATGAGCTTTGATTGATCATGTGACTCATCTCTGCTGTGATGATTGGTGGATGTCAATGTATTACAATGGTACAAAACAGATATCAATTCTTCAATAGTTCGGTAAATTAACATTATATCACACTGTAAAAAAATATTGTTGGTTTAACTTAAAAAAGTAAGTAACCTGGTTGCCTTAAAATTTTGAGTTGATTGAACTGGAAAAAGTGAGTTAATACAATGAAGGAGATTAATTTAACCATCAGAAACTTAAAATAATAAGTTATCTCAACTAAATAAATTATTTAAGTTGATTTGACAAAAGAAAAAATGTTGTGATAACAAATCTTGAAAATATTTTTTTTACAGTGCAGATAAGGAAATACAGTTAATTACTGTAAATTTTAAGTTAAAGGAGTAGTTCACTTGTGAAAAAACTTTTGCTGATAATTTACTCGCCCCCATGTCATCCAAGATGTCCATGTCTTTCTTTCTTCAGTCGAAAAGAAATTTAGGTTTTTGATGAAAACCTTCCAGGATTTTTCTCCATATAATGGACTTCAATGGGAACCGGATGGTTCAAGTATCAAAAGACGGTTAAAAACAGTTTCAGATGCAGCTTCAAATGTCTTTAAACGATATCAGACGATGAATAAGGGTTTTATCATGCGAAACGATCGGTTATTTCAAAACTTATTCCAAAAATGTAACTTTTATAAGGACAAATGCTAGCCTTGCCATATTCTGTGAGGCGCGTTTGTAACGTCACGTATTACGTAATTACGTTCAAAAGGTCACGGGCGACGTAGCCAGAAGTACAGAGTCAGTGTTTACAAGTTGAACGCATAGGTTGAATGTGAAAACTCAAACACCGTTTACAAAAAAAAGGAATTAAAAGGAAAAACAACGATGTCGGACGATTTTGATTCTGTACTTCCGGCTACGTCGCCCGTGACCTTTTGAACGTAATTACGTATTACGTGACGTTACAAACGCGCCTCACAGAATGGAGAAAGGCTAGCATTTGTCCTTATAAAAGTTACATTTTTGGAATAAGCTTTGAAATAACCGATCGTTTCGCATGATAAGACCCTTATTCATCGTCTGGTGTCGTTTAAAGACATTTGAAGCTGCATCTGAAACTGTTATTAACTGTCTTTTGATACTTGAACCATTCGGTTCCCATTGAAGTCCATTATATGGAGAAAAATCCTGGAATGTTTTCATCAAAAACCTAAATTTCTTTTCGACTGAGGAAAGAAAGACATGGACATCTTGGATGACATGGGGGTGAGTAAATTATCAGCAAAAGTTTTTTCAAAAGTGAACTACTCCTTTAAGTCTGTAAAACCAATAACGTTGCTACCGTATTTTTGACTGTAAAGTTCTGGCAACCACAGCTGGCGTTTTTTTACCGTAAAAATTACGGTTTTATTTTTTACAGTGTAAGTTTTAAAGTTCCACAACTTTTCTTTAGAAACCCATCTGTGTTCTGGTGCTTTAAAAACATTGATCTGAAGAACCCCATACAGTGAAAACTGGTTCTTGATCAGCGAGTTCGAGTATTTTCCACCTGTATGACGCATGTTTGGATGGCGAGAGATCTTGTTCACATGCTAGACAGATTGTGATGTGGTTAATCTGGTCAGACGGGATGCCGTTTAAGTATCTGCACTGATCTGGCAGTGAAGGAGCGATTCTGAAACTAAAAATACAACATTCAGTGCCATCTGACTTCAGTACAGTGCTAATCTACATTCCAGGATTGTCAATCTGTCTAATAAACGTGGCCTGAAAAGCACATAGTATCCTCTGGTTTTGTGCATATTTGACCTTATTTACATTTTACAGAGTTTGAGGTTGGTAGATCTGTTTCCATGAGAGTTCATTTAGATTCATTTATAAATGTATTTCATTACTGCACTGTTCTACATGTGCCATGTCTTTAATATGGTATGCTTTGAGTCATAGACATATACACTAGACCTCACCTGGGGGTTCTAAGCATGCGTCAAAACCGCCGCCATCTTGGAACAGGGGTCTTGTCATAGGAAGTAGCTAGGTAACGTTGCTATCTCTGCCTTTACTTCGAATTCATTGATAGTGGCGGACTTTTGTGCAGCGTATGAAGTTCACGGATGAAATCTGAACTAGGAAGAATGTTTAAAAAAAAAATAATAATAATTTTTTCTGGAATCAATGATAAATACATTTCTGACCGTTGGAACAAACCAAAAAAACAAGAAAAATCGCATTCATGATGATTTATGGTGATTTTATTTCCTGTGTCTACTACATTGACGCTGATGCATTAAAGTGGAGGGGCTCCCCTGTTTCAAGATGGCGGCTCTATTGACGCATTCGTTCCAATGAACTGCCGTAGCCAAGGTGAGGTCTAGTGTATATGTCTATGGCTTTGAGTAACATGTAGTGTAGGGTGCCCAACAGTCCTGTTTTCACGTCCTGTCCTGCCTGTTTTTTATAAAGTGATGAAAATGTCCTGGTTTTCAAAAAACTGCAGGGAAAGATCAGCTGTACAGCAAAATATATACGGGCAAACAAGAAGGACTTACAAACTTATATCTTTAGTTTTCCTCCTCTTTATCCTGTTTTTCTTCCTCATCCTTCTTGTTTGCCCGTATATATTTTGCTGTACAGCTGATCTTTCCCTGCAGTTTTTTGAAAACCAGGACATTTTCATCACTTTATAAAAAACAGGAAGAAAAACAGGATAAAGAGGAAGAAAACTAAAGATATAAGTTTGTAAGTTTGTGAGAGCTACTTCTTTTAGTTATTTATTATTTATATATTTATTTTTCTAATACAGAAGAGACATTATTTCTATCATTATTACATTCATTATTTTTGAAACCTGTCATAATAAAACATGTTGAGAATCTGAAATTATGTCTTGTAATATAACAATTTTCTATCCATACAGAGGAGGCATAGCCTACTTTAAATGTATTGAAATGAATAAGGAAATTAATTAATAATCTTTGAGTAAACTTCGAGTATCATTTGAGTATCTGTTTGCCAGGCCGAGTGTCAAAATATGGTCACCCTAATGTAGTGTAAGTTTTGGAAATATCTTGAAACCCGCCGGGTTGATCAATACGTCTAACCTCCTTGCAATGCACATTTATTGAGATTTAATCTGTTCCCAAATCATCCCTTCATAACATTTTCATCTTGTACTTATTTGTGGATAAAAAGGTAGATTAGGTTTTGTAACTAGTCATCATCTAATTTCTGTCATTGAAAAAAATGTAGTTGGCGACATTATTTGTCGGAACAAAATGTTTAAATTCAATTATTTAGACGTAAGGACACTTTTGCTGTTTTCTCTGTGCTATCGCTGGTGTCCAGGCTGTTTGCTGTCGACTCTGATTGGCACCCGGACCAGAATTAATCCAACTGAGCTGCCTGTTATGAAACCTCCTGGCAGATTCCTGCCTCACAGGGGAGGAGAGAAAGTGAGAGAGAGACATATACTCAGAGACAGATACAGAGTGGCTCTCATATGGGTTTATATCTGTCAGGTTGTGATATGGCATTGGCTTTTGGAGGTTTTTGTAAACAGTTCAGCCGCTTCGCGCGCTACGGGGTTGCTAATGACCGCATGTTATTTGTAACTCACCATACTGCACCACACACCCAGAATATGGTCTCACACTCGTTACACTGTTCTGATAGATCAGCATGCAATGTAAACCGTGCTTTAGCAAGCATTTTAACCTGGTTTCAGAAGGAGTCTGTCAAAGAGGCCATACTAATTTACGACTTATAGAGCAGTTTTCATGCTTGAATGTTCAAAAACACATTATTTTTCACATTCTCCATTGTTGCAGCTCCTCTCTTCACGGTCTGTCAGTAACGCTCTGTTTAGTTCCTGTCTCAATGAAGCCCCTCCTTCTGAAAAGCACTCTGTGCTCTGATTGGTCGGCTGGAGCAGTGTCTTGTGATTGGTCATTCAGAAATGACCCGCTTCTTACTATAACCGCGAGTTTCAACCATAGGCTGTAAAAAAAGATGGACGACGCCCCTTCGCTCTTGTTGGTGCTTCAGTGACTACTTCACACAGAGAACCTGTCAATCACAGCTGTCAATCATGATGTCACAGCACCGTTTTTATAGCATCAAATAACTAACTAAAAACAAACTTATTTTAAAAACATCAACGTGATATACAGTAAGCTACAGTAAATGACATAAACTAGCTATGGAAAAAAGATATTTGAAGTGTAATTTAATTGTTTAGTTGGTCTCACGTCCCGTTGAATAACATGAGGAGGCGGGGTTTATGACCTATACGAGGACCGGCCACTGGGGGGCGATCAAGATGTTTTGATTCTGACTTAATAACCTGCAATTGTGAGAGAAAAAAAGTCAGAATTGTGAGATGAAAAGTCGCAATTACCTTTTTTATTTTTCATTCTGTGGCGGAAACAAGCTTCGATACGGAGGAATTGCACAGATAATCTTATTTATAAAAACATTTTCTGTAAAACGAATATACATGTTGCTAATATAATAATATAGATATTTTCTTGCAGGGCAATTCATCCAGGCTTTTTTTTTTTTTTACTCTGAGTATAATTTGCAACAGTGTTTTTTTGTTTTTGGTTGAAATTGTTTCTTTTGATTTAAAAAAAATGTATATATTTTAAATATTGTAAATATGCTGAAAAATATTGAGATATAATTGCTACGGATGCCGTATTTCTCGCTGCTCTGATACGTCTTCTGTGGCTGGTGCAGGAGCAGATCTGAAGTAGGGGATTTCTTTGACCTAGTTTGTGAATCCTCTCTGTGCGTCTCCGAATGAGGGTCTGATCCTACAGTGAAGTTAAATATACTGCAGTGACACACACACACACAAGACTTGTTTTACTTATACTTTCTTTTGGTCAGCTCTTTCCAATTTTGTTTTAAAGATCTATGCATTCTTCAGATGATTTCATTTAAATCGACTATATATATTTTACGAGTTCATGCATTTCTTGAGAATTTGGTAAAAAAGGGGCTCTACTAGAACAGGTTTTCATGCTTGAATGTTCAAAAACACATTATTTTTCACATATTCTCCATTGTTGCGGCTCCTCTCTTCCCAGTCTGTCAGTAACGCTCTGTTTAGTTCCTGTCTCTTTGAAGCCCCGCCTTCTGAAAAGCACACTGTGCTCTGATTGGCCGGCTGGAGCAGTGTGTTGTGATTGGTCAATCGGAAATGTCACGCCTCTTCCCATAACCGTGAGTTTCAACACACTTCTAACTAACTCTACCAGGCCCCGCCCCTTTTATTCTGCATATTAAGTATTTAAATGAGGAATATTGTGACAAAGGAATATCGCGTAATACAATAGACATTTTTTCCAATGAAGCATGGTATAGGAAAGTAAAAGAATCAATGAAGCAAACCTCATTAAATATGAGCTGTAACAAGATAAGTCATAATTCAGTCATCATCAAGAGCTTTTAAGAAGAAAGTGTGAGTGTGAGTATGTGTCTTTTCATGGTGGATGAGTGTGTAATATGTGAAGTGGCATATTAATTTTGCTCTCCTTATTTCTGTTTATATATTTGAAGGAGATAAGCTCTTATAATCTTCACTGCTTTGCTTAGAGGGGAAAAAACACAAGATGTAGGCTAAATGGATTAGAGCTCTGTGTGCATATTAAATCAAATCGACACAAATAATAGCCCTATTCCAATAGTTCGGTTTAGTTTGGTCTTCAACATGTGAATTTGAGTCTTTCCTTTTAAAACAATAGCACTACCACAGTACAGTATGGTATCAGATGATAAAACTATGGTATTTTGATAAAGGGTATAAATAATTACTGTTTTCATGGTACTGAAATTGTACTTCTTAGGATAGCATATTGTAGCTAATCTCACTTTTTGCCTTTAATGTTGTTTTTTTTTAAAACACCTTTACAAAAAAATTAAATATACTATTAATATAAAAATAAAAAGAGGCATAGTTGACCAAATTTTAACCCTTGTGCATCAATTAAAAAAAGTTACACATAGGTAAAAAGAGGACAAAAATGTCCATGTCATAAAAATGTGACGCTTCGGAGCACAGACTTAAGTTTGGTATCATTTTAAAGAAGACTCTTTGCAGATTATTGCTGGAGTAAAAAAAATAATAATAAGTAATTTAAAAATGTTTATGAAAATTATTTATAAAAAACATTTTGCATAAAATATATATTTTATAAATCAGGTTGAACTCAAAACTGCAATAAAATCAAAGCCATAAATCTAAATAGGTTGTGTTCCAAATTTGAGGATGATATCTCAAAAAATGAGCTTTCGGTAACAGTTTGTTTGGGCGTAGTAACATATTTTCCCCATTGGGTGCCAGCAAAACCCCACTGGAGCTCACAGTGATTGGATTTGTTATTTGCAGTTTTTCTCTCTCAGTATTACAAACACACACATGCGCACACACACACATATTTTTTTATAACACACATACTAACCACACTCTGACATCCATACCAACACACCCACACAAATATTGTTGCATAATTTATCCAGTTGGATATGCCGAAGCAGAAAACAGAAATAAAGCGATATTTGTTTTATAGGCCAAACTTAAAAAAATGACACCTGATAAAAAACATCTGATAAAAAAATCTGACATTTGATAAAAAATAGTAAAAAATACAATTTTGAAGCCTTGCCATCAGAATGAAAGCCTCTTAACAAAGATTGCATAATTTTATAGTTAACTGGGGACATTTTTGTCCAAAAGGTGCTGAGAGGGAGTATTTTTTGTACCTAATGCAAAACATATTTTTTCAAGAAAATGACAGTGAAATAGTAAAATTCCAATAAAAATACACACCTGTGCCAATTTTTTTCCCGTTAGCTTTAACACAGGCAAAGTGATCAAAAAAACTAAACTGAAAAGGACAAAAATGTCCATAAGGATGCACAAGGGTTAATTAGTCGCTAGTCGCAGAAAAATCATGGCTTACCATTTGAAACATAAGTAACAGCCTAAGGTTAGTCACTTTACATGGCCGCTCGCTCCGTTAACGTTAACCTAGTTAATGTGCGCTGTTATTAGGTGTATATCCAAGTGTTGTGCGGAGTGTGGAAGTTAAATTAGCACTTTCTGCATGGCATGTTTAACTTAACGTTCATTTTTCTCTAAAGGAAATCCACTATACTGCAATACTTGTCAACTTCATCCGTCACCGACTCAAAAATCACTGGTTTATTATTATCAATTTGTTCAAATGTAAATTTTTTCTCTGACACCTTCATAATCATTACTTTCTGCGGTTAGCTTTATGCTTATAGTTTAGTTTGCTCATTATTATAGTTGAGTATTTCTTCTGTAATATCAAACAATGTTACATTTAATATTCTTTCTCAGCCCTGAAACTGAAACCATTTTCCGAGACCACATGATACATAAATGTCTGACTAGTTGACTTATGGCTTTAAATTTGCGTCAATAATTGAATCCCTTCAAACTCAACTTTGATCACCAAAATGACAAATTTAAATGTTTTTACCTTGAAAATAAATTCGTCATGCCTTAAAATAATCTTGAATGTAACTCGACACCCTTGCCCCATTTAGTATACGTGGTTCTATGAATATGCAAATGAACCCCGCCTCCTCTCACTCACTAATTCAGCTCAGAGATCCACTGGTTGATGATCACAAGTTGATCTGATTGGTTACAAGGTCATTTGTGTGCATGTTTTTGAGACTGTCCTGCAGTTTTAAGCAGAAAATACTCTTATGAAGTTACACATGGTCAAAGCATATTAAAAACGCCACATAGACATATTAACAATATTAAAAATGTGTTCGTTTGCATTGACATACTTTTCATAGGCAGCATAAATCAATAATGCATGTCCAAAAACCATGTTAATATGAGACTGTAAAGAAAGCATGCGCCACCAATTAGAATTAAGGTCCAGAGTTGATTAAAATTCTCATATTTATCGTTGTAAAAGCACAATTGTATTCACCATCAAGGAACGAGTGTCCCGGTTTGGCAAAATGGCTTTGGCACTCAGTGTGAAGAGGCTACAAAACAAAAACACACAACGCAGCTAATCTTCAAAGCATTGCTGTAGGCCGCTCATTAAATTCAGTCTGTGATTCAGACACGTCGCAGGTTCTGTTTGGGTGTTAGCGGCTAGCTTTAGCACTTTCTAAAAATAAAGCGACGTGTGCACTCGTTTTCCGGCACATAGGTTATATTGAGAGTGTGTGACGATTCATTGGCGAGAGATACGGTGTGTGTTTGTGTGACTGACTCAGCTCTCTTAATTTATTTCTCTGACTGTGTTTGGAATGCAATGCTAATGTACAATTAAAAGATATTTTATTATAATTGTAAAAGCATCCACCTTTTTTTGCTTTTTTTGAAGTAATCATAGGAATAACTTATATTGCCAGTAACATTTCAAGATGAACACTGAAGCAACTTACAGATTTGATTATCCGTACTTAGAAAAATTATTTTATTTATTTTAAAAATTATTATTTTTTCTCACTGTGCACAAATCGTGCAATTTGTTTGGGCAACACTTTATATTACGACCCGCAAACAACTGCATAAGTAAACCAAAATTACTGTGTACATTTCTGTAATTAGAGTGTACTTCCGTAAGAGAACAATATGTTAAATTTTGTGTAATAAAGGGGTACAACCGGATATACAAGCAAATTATTTATAATGAAATTATTTTAAAACTAACAGGTACCTATTCTGTTAATATATTCCAGGCAAAAATGTTATGTTTTACGAAGTTCTTTGCAGGTTGTGTATCTGCTTGTTAACCCTTTATTGCCCAAAACTTAACATTGTACCCTTATACCTACACTATGATTACAGAAACGTACTCTGTAATTTCGGTTTACTCATGCAGTTGATTGTGGGTCGTAATAATAAGTTACCTTATTTTGATAGTTAGTAGGGCTGGGTACTAAATATCGATTTCTCGATATTAATCGATTCTCATTTTTACGAACCGATATCGATTCTTAAGTCTCAAGAATCGATTAGTCATCCTGTTTCATTTGAATAAATGGGACATTGTATCGCGGCTGCGGGCATCCAAAAACTCACAATAATCTTTGTCCTTTGTTACTATTGATATGAAACAAAGTCTCAATTTTCAAATTACGTCCATTTTCTTTAAAAATTCAAAAACATAAATAACGTTTAGGCGCTGTGGCGTGGCTCTCTTCCGGGTTAATAATACCAGTTACAGCGCCAAATAAACATGAATGAGCATCTGAAAGTGTGTTAAAGATAGAGTACAACTTATCGAAATCCGTATCATGTCACATTGATTCGCTCAATCAGCGTTTCAACCGTGGAAAGACGTCAGTTAAACAGCTTGTAATCAATGTATCGCCATATATTTACCTCAGAAAACCCACATAAACTCGTTAGTCAGCTAGAAAAAAATAACTCTAGAGAAGGAGCATTTTGCTAAATATATACACCATATTACGCATTATAATCTTAATGTTCTTCAATATTTAATGCATATTTGAATAAATCTGGCAAGTTTTTGACAGCCACCATTTAAATGTTTATATTTCATATGATCTTCTTATTATAAAAATAAATAAAAGTCTAATTTAAGTGTTTGTATAGCTACAAAACTGTTCATTATTACCTTCACATTAGGCTAATGGACTCCCATAGTTTACAGGATTAGTTAAGAGATTTTATTTCCTTGAGAAAATTTGCCATTTATTGTAACTGATATCCAAAACAATCAATATTGAATCGAATTGAATCGTAATCGAAATTGAATAGAATTGCAAGCTTGTGAATCGAAATTTGTCTCAATACCCAGCCCTAATAGTAAGCCATTTGAAGCGTAGCCTTTCTTTATTTCTTTTTCTGTGTTTATATTGTTGTCCTTTTTAGCTTCATTTGTGAGTTTGAAACCAGAGAGATGGAAAAGCAGTGTAGAGACGACGTAATGCTGTAAACATTATTACAGGCCCTGCCCTTCCTCCCCTGAGCGGACAGAACTACTTCATAGTATCTGGCACTGAGAAACAGTCTGACTCAGTCCGAGCACAGCTTGGGGAAAAGGACATCACAGCGAGAATGAGAGTGAGAAGCACATGCTTATGAAATATGTTTTAGCCTGGTCTCGGCGTGTAGCGCTGGTCCACAGTGACACACAGACTGATGTTCTACAAGTCCAGATAGTCTGTGTGCATATGATGTCATTTAAAGGGATAGTTCACTTTGAAATTAATGTTTGGTATGTTTTAGCTTAGTGTCTTAGTGTCTTTGTTTCCGCAGTATTTTCAATTTTGATATTTTTAGGTCAAACCGTTCTTGTCTGTCAGTCATATAATGGAGGTCTATGGTCACCACCTCAAAGAGCATGCACAGAGAAGTCCAAATTAAACATGATTAAATGACTCTTAAATGTCAAAGACACAAAACGAGCCTTTTGTGACGGAAAAAGATCAGTATTTGTATCGTTTTTACTAGGGATGCACCGAATATTCGGCCACCGAAAATTTTCGGCCGAAAATAGCCCAAAAGTGCATTTTCGGTTTTCGGCCGAAAGACTTTTATCACCGAAACAATACGGCCGAAATGTTGTCATGACGCAAACATAAACCGCGACCTGCATGTGCTTGTCTGAAGCAACATGTCTGCGGTGCGGACGTATTTCAGTGTATTCTGAACCATACCCGCGAGGAGACGGAAGCCTTGTTTATCCACCTATATCTGCTCTAAACAATGCACGCCGCCATGACAACCACCCCGGTTGCGAGCGGGTCAAGTATAAACGCCTCGACCGTTTGGAGCGGTGCGCGCGCTGTCTGTGGAGACTCGCGCTGCGGAGGCAAGCGAAAGTATAAACAAGGCAGCGCGAGTCTCCACAGACAGCGCGTGCACCGCTCCAAACGGTCGAGGCGGTCATACTTGACCCGCTCACCTTTGTATTATTCCTTGAAACAACAGGGGACGACTCAAGTAACTGTCATCTAACCAGGAATCGGTGAGAAGAAGAAAGATAAACACATGACAATGTTTATTTTTTTTAGTATTCCACCACCAATACAAAAATAATCATGTTAAACCCAGTAAACCCTGAGATTATTACTTGTGACATTACAAATAATATGTATATGGGGACATGTGA
>NC_142773.1:40895783-40948283 GCF_988280905.1 Pimephales promelas | reverse complement strand
GTTGAAATTCCAATTTCACATATCAGAAATACAATTCTTACTAGTAAAAAACTTTATTTTTGATATCAAGAATTCAGTTGTTACTAGTTGAAATGTCTATTCTTGATATACACAATTTAATTGCTACTAGTAACAATGATCATTTTTGATATCAATAACTCAATTTTTACTAATTTCCGATATCATGAATGTGATTGTTACTAGTAAGAAAGCCATTTTAGATATCTAAAATAATATTGATATCAGAAATATCAAAAATTATCATTTTTACTAGTACCAATTGTATTGTTAATATCAAGAATAGACATTTCAACTAGTGACAATTTAATTATTGATATCAGGAATTCGCATTTTTACTAACAATGCAATTATTAATATCAAAAATGATATTTCTACTAGTAAAAAATCAATTCTTGACATCAACAAATTATTTTGAATGGCAGCCTATGGTGAAATTTCACTAGTGAAAATACAATTACAGACATCAGCAATTAAATTGTTCATATCCTGGAAATGAATAAAAGCTAAAACGGCTTGCCATACTGTTTCATGGCCCAGAAAATGATCAAATGTCCTCTCATTTCGTGCAGCAGAAGTAGAAGTGGCTCAGTCAACTCAAAACGCTGCACCTACCCACATGATAAATGAAAAAGACATCACACACACAACCTGATTTATTAATAAAGTCATGCAAACACGGTTTACTTGCGTTGTCAGGTTACATGACAAACTAGTTGCATGTAAATGATTTCAATAAGCTGATATTTGTGAGTTATCCGCTTACTGTTGTGCATGTAAATGACGAGCACGACACAGCCTAAATGGAAAGATTTTAAAGATCTGTTTTTGCCCATCTTCCTCTGTTTCTGTCTTTTCCATCATGCTGCTCTGACACATCGAGTTCAATCAGAGCGAGCGGGAATAACAGAGCGTGACTGTTTCATTAGTGTTTTGTGGGAGAATCACTGCAGTGTGTGAGTGCACACACTATGACAACACCTTACTGTGCTGTTCTGATGGATGGAGGTGTTTATAAGACAGAAACACACACTCTGATCTGAGACTGCTTTTGTTTGTGGGGTTGTTAGCTGAAATGTTTCGGGTTCAAACCCCATAAGGTTGATTATTGTCACCATTGTTGAGATTTGCATCTTTCAGATAAATTATAAAAAATGTAATAATTTAAGGCAGAAACAATGAGCTCATTGAATGAATGAATACTTGTTTGTTAACAAATGATTATGACATGTAGAAAAATGTAGCATTGATGCATGTTTAATCTGAGAAATTGAACTCGAATACCAGTTTCTATAAGATCACATTAGAAGCATTAATTGGAAGTGGTGTGTTTTGTTGTTTGTCTCGACGTGTCATCCACTTTGAAGTGTTGTAGGCTCTGTGTTGCTGTAGTCGTGTTGTTGACTTCAGGGGACAGTGATTATTCAGGCTGTTGTCATGGGAACGCAGACAGTAAACAAGCGTCTCCATCAGTATGGAATTTCTTTGTGTTTAAGTTTCATCGTATTTCTGCTTTTCTGGTCCTTAACAAGCCTTTAGTAGAGAGAGACATCGAACCGCTCTGAGAGAGAGACCTTGGCACTATTAAAAAATGTGTTTGTTATCTTCAGATCTCAAGGTTACGTGAAATCTGAGTCTGGATGGTAAATATTGACCCTCCATTAGAGACCCGAGCGTTCATTAATGTTCACTGAAGCAGAACGCTCAGCTTTATCATCTGACAGGAACCAGGAAACATCTCTGTATCTCTGGTGTTCAACTAACCCCAAGGACAGTTAATAAAGAGAGGATTTGGGCTACAGAGATGTGGTTATTAACCAGAGAGTGAGAAGAAAAATCACACATACCAAAGCTCTGAAAGCTATTACTAATAACAGCTGACACAAATATTGACTAAAATATATTTTTATTTAATTAGAACTATTTTATTGATTCTTTCTTTAGATCTATCTATCTATCTATCTATCTATCTATCTATCTATCTATCTATCTATCTATCTATCTATCTATCTATCTATCTATCTATCTATCTATCTATCTATCTATCTATCTATCTATTTATCTATCTGTCTGTCTGCCTGTCTGTCTGTCTATCTATCTGTCTATCGTTCGGTCTGTCTGTCTCTCTATCTATCTATCTATCTATCTATCTATCTATCTATCTATCTATCTATCTATCTATCTATCTATCTATCTATCTATCTATCTGTCTGTCTGTCTGTCTGTCTGTCTGTCTGTCTGTCTATCTGTTTATCTATCTATCTATCTATCTATCTATCTATCTATCTATCTATCTATCTATCTATCTATCTATCTATCTATCTATCTATCTATCTATCTATCTATCTATCTGTGTGTCTGTCTGCCTGTCTGTCTATATTTGTCTATCGTTCGGTCTATCTGTCTGTCTGTCTGTCTGTCTATCTATCTTTCTGTCTATCTATCTATCGATCGATCGATCGGTCTGTCTGCCTGTCTGTCTATCTATCTGTCTATCATTCGGTCTGTCTGTCTGTCTGTCTATCTATCTGTCTATCTGTCTATCTGTCTGTTTATATTTGTCTATCGTTCGGTCTGTCTGTCTGTCTGTCTGTCTGTCTATCTATCTATCTATCTATCTATTTGTCTATCGTTCGGTCTGTCTGTCTCTCTATCTATCTGTCTGTCTGTCTATCTATCTATCTAATTCAATTCAATTCAATTCAAATTGCTTTATTGGCATGACTGTACATATTACAATATTGCCAAAGCTTGTAACACATAGCAGTCTATCTATCTATCTATCTATCTATCTATCTATCTATCTATCTATCTATCTATCTATCTATCTATCTATCTATCTATCTATCTATCTATCTATCTATCTATCTGTCTGTCTGTCTGTCTGTCTGTCTGTCTGTCTGTCTGTCTGTCTGTCTGTCTGTCTGTCTGTCTGTCTGTCTGTCTGTCTGTCTGTCTGTCTGTCTGTCTGTCTGTCTGTCTGTCTATCTATCTATCTATCTATCTATCTATCTATCTATCTATCGATCGATCTATCTATCTATCTATCTATCTATCTATCTGTCTATCGTTCGGTCTGTCTGTCTGTCTGTCTGTATGTCTGTTTGTCTCTCTGTCCGTCTGTCCGTCTATCTATCTATCTGTCTTTGTATTGTTCTGTATATCATCAATCTGCAAAACAATTATTAAATGTAAAAGTGCCTAATATATGTATTATATTTTAGTATTATATTCACCAAAGCAATTTGATGTGATATTGTCTTAATTTATATCAGTACATTAGGAATTAGGTTACAGAAATGAGAACACTGACGCAGTATATGTCACAAATATCATGTGAATTTGCTAATCAAACAACTCATATATTTACAAAAAAACCCATGGTATTATAATCAGATCCTCACAGTAAGCACAGGTATCAGATTCAGAGCAAATCCAAAGTCGGTGAGAGCGAGTGTATGGTTGTGTGTTGTGTCAGGCAGCAGATGTCCCGTGTCTTCCCGGGTGTGTGTTAGTGACTTTGAGTCGACCTCAGTTGTATCTCAGCTCAGTCACAGCGCTGGACTGCAGAGTCAGTCAGGATAGATCAGCAGATATTAGATAGCAGTCAACCTTGATTAAACTCACTTCAGTCCGTCCTGTATTTCTGCAAGCTGTATACAGCGAGATTTGTGCATAACTAAAAATATCAATATGAAATGCATGGATGTTGGTTTGAGTGGCAAATTCTGGCTATTTGCAGATTAATTTGGTGAAATGAAGTGTTTTCCGAATGTGGAATAATGAATGGCTGAATGTGTCCTGCTTCCTCCACAAAGACCTCCTGCTGGACGGCAGATGGAGACAAACCTCCCCTGAGTTTCAGAAAAACACTGATCCTGGACCTGTAGATACAACTTCAGCCTTTCCAAACCAATTGACACATTCTGATCTGAGATTCTGGGACATTTTTAGGGAGAGAGAATAACCTCTATATGCAGCAAAGACAGACGACTGAAGCTTTGTGCTCATGCTGAATAGAGTGTGTGTATTTTCATCACAACTAAAGCCCCTCGAAAACACATTCTAACCTGTATTCACCATCGTTGAAATTATCAAACATTTTACATAGAAGGGAAAACACTTTTAAGCATTTCTGTGGGTTCAAAAATGCTTCAGAAAGCTACTTTGGAACAATATTGCTTGTGAAAAGCTCTATACAAATGCATTTAATTTAATTGATACCATCATTTTTTTTAATTCAAAATCTTGCAAGAAACGCAGCACGTGTTGCGCACTAGAACTAACAACAATGCTGGGTTGTTTTAACCCAAATTTGGGTAAAATATAGTCAAACCCAAATGTTGGGTTAAAAATGTAATTTTAAAAAAATACAATTGAAGTGAAAGTTGAAGTTTTTTTAACCCAACATTTGGTTTTGTCCGTATTTGACCCAAATTTGGGTTAAAACAACCCAGTATTGTTTAAAGTGCAGATCTGTTGATTTACACGCTTGTTTTTTCTACTTGTTTGCTACCTTTAAGTCATGCCTATTTAGGTTGAATATGAAATCATAAATATATTTCTGTATTAATTGTAATATATCTAAGCTGTTCCAGTGACTGTTTCTGGAAACTGAGGCAGGAGTCCAAAAAAAGATGGACAGTAGCTGTGGGTCTGTGAATGTAGGCGTGATTTGGGACGAGGCCAGACAGCAGGATTAGTCGACTGTGATTATCTAACCTTGACCACTGTTGTGAGCATTATATGCCTCTGTCTGATTCTCTCTCCTTGTACTACTCAACCTTTTTTTCTTTTCACAAGAAATTGCAATATTCATGTTATTCAGAGGTTGCTCTCTACCATTCAAAAGATATTTTTATTAAATGAAAGGGGTGGTTTACTGCTTTTTTTCTTTGCATGATTTTGTTTATGGGGTGCAATATAATCTATTCATCTATCCAAACTAACATATTACACATTACATAAGTAGGTAACACTTTACAATAATAGTGCATGAATAATCATGTATTAATACCTGAATTAATAGTTACTTTACCATGAACTAATGATGAGTTAAGCCATGTACGAATGAGGAACTAACCTTAACTACAACATGAACTCCTGCATGAATATACCATCTTAAAGGAGTAGTTCACTTTAAAAAAAACTTTTGCTGATAATTTACTCACCCCCATGTCATCCAAGATGTCCATGTCTTTCTTTCTTCAGCCGAAAAGAAATTAAGGTTTTTGATGAAAACATTCCAGGATTTTCTCCATATAATGTCCTTCAATGGGGTCCAAACGGTTCAAGTTCCAAATGAGAGATTCAGTGCAGTTCTCTCCTGTTCGAACTCGTTCATCAAAACGAACGATTCTTTTTTCGAGTCATTTCATTCATTCAACGAACGAAATGAATGAATTAACTCATTTTGATGAACGAGTTCTTACTGGAGAGTCACAGAACAGAGCTAGGTGAGCATTTGTGCTTATAAAACTTAAACTTTTTATTTATTGCTGAAATGGCCGTTCGTTTCACTTGATAAGACCCTTATTCAGCGTCTTTAATCATTTAAAGCCCTTTGAAGCTGCAATGGAACTCTCTTTTGGACCTTGAACCATTTGGACCCCATTGAAGTCCATTATATGGAGAAAATCCTGGAATGTTTTCATCGAAATCTTCATTTCTTTTCGACTGAAGAAAGAAAGACGTGGACATATTAGATGACATGGGGGTGAGTAAATTATCAGCAAAAGTTTTTTTGCACACTAAAGTTCAATAGTTTGTCTGAGTAATAGTAATTCTTGACTTGTGTTTGTGTGCCAGCTAGTGATGATGACTTCATTGGAGGCTGTCTTAACGTGAATGGGGAAATTGTGAACCGTAAATTGTAACCATATTGCAGACTCAACCAAACCCACATAGAAATCACCTCATCACCTCCTCCCTTTGTTTTGGGGATGTATTTGGGTTCTCTCGCACTCGGTTGCTGTGTGTTGATGAACAACTCCCTCCTCTCCTGTACCCATCTCACACTTTCCATCTGTCTGGCCATAAATGATTCAAGCTAACACAGCCATCAGCAGCAGCTATTTAAGTTCATGACTCAAGATAGACCAGCAGTAAGCAGGGCAAAGTTTGACTAGTATTTACATTTTTGATTTAAGTAAGAGACCGTGTGTGATCTGCCAATGGTTATAGCAACATAATTGGATGTGTTTGTTTACACATTTACTGACTTGCTCAGTACGATTCTCTTGAAACTTGCTCTGCCATGACTGTCTTGATCATCTCTCCTTCAGATCAACTAGTTCATGCTAATGTGTGCACCTCTCATGGCAACACTGAGAAGCAGCTCAAGTGGGTCGGCTTGATTTCACCTTGTATGTAACAACCTGGAAATATAGTAAACTTCATTTTCCACCATTCTTGTCCATTCAGTGTACTCTTGATTATTAAGTTTTCTGGCCACATCCATTCCTTTCCATCCATTTTTTGTTTCCTGATTCACATATGCTGCAATTCAAAATCAATTTCAGATTCCCATTTTGCAAAAGTGCAAAAGAAAGGCACTTAAAGCTGATCGTCCATCTTGAAAATTGTGGAAATCCCAAACTAGCTTTGTTTATTCTCTGCATTTTCATTTCCAGATTTGTTTTTGTTGACTATTGATCACCTGCAAAGCTTCACTCTAAACAATGATGTGTTGTTTGAACCCAAATGTGGGTAAAATGTGGACAAACCCAAATGTTGGGTTGAAAATGTCATTTAAAATTTTAACCCAATTTCAACTTTCAATTGTACATTTTTTAACCCCAACATTTGGGTTTGTCCATATTTGACCCAAATTTGGGTTGAAACAACCCAGCATTTTTTAGAGTGTAATGGAAAAGCTGCACTCTAAACAACGCTGGGTTGTTTTAACCTAAATTTGGGTCAAATATGGACAAAATGTTGGCTTAAAAATGTCATTTAAAATTTTAACCCAACTTCAACTTTCACTTTCAACTGTACATTTTTTAACCCCAACATTTGGGTTTGTTCATATTTGACCCAAATTTGGGTTGAAACAACCCAGCATTTTTTAGAGTGTACCAGCTTTTCTTTTCTTGTATGGATTCCTTATGTAATTTTCTGAGATATAAAGAAGGTCTGCCATAAGGAACAGCACATGTAATTCACATAATAATGGGTTTAAGGTTGATATGATATTCAGAATTGATGGTGTGATCAAATCAAATTTATTCAAAATGATTTATTCATTTATTTATAAACGCTTCTGTCTGCCCCAGTTGTTCATGAAGGTTACCAGTACTGGTAATAGGGCTGGGAATTCTTAAAAATTGCAGTGATATTTTACATTTGATTACAATTTCTGCATCTGAACTTGTTCAGTTATAACTAATTTGTTTATTCATTCTTATTTTATTCCTGATTACTTGTCTTTAATAATGTTTGATATTTATATTAGTTAGTCCAGTGGTTTGATGTGGTATTTTTGTTAAAACCATAGGAAAATGTTACTGTTCTTTAGGCTGCTGATTTTTCATAAATATCAGCTGCAACAAAATGTTTTGCCAAAAGACACAGAATAAATATGTTTGATATAAATGTTTGACTAAATTTTACCTTACTGGAATGAATCGAAACTGGCCAATCCAACCCTACTGGTAACTGCAATGAAAATGCACTTTTTGTCAATCTACCTTGTTCACTTTACATTGTCTAACTTTGCTCTTGTTGTCTTTCAGACTGCTCTGCGGAGGAGAGGCAGTAGAGAAACTTTCAAAGATAAGAAGTCTTTAACTCAGGTGTGTACAAACACAGAAATCAATTCACATGCCTTATACAGAACAACTCAACACGACACAAATCTAAACCACCAAATATTTTGCCCCTTTTATTTATGTATCGATTTGATTTATTCACTAAAGTACAATTTGTACCTGTTTATTGGTACTATAAGTTCCATATATTTAATTTCATAAATTGTTCAAACTAATTGTTTTTGTAAATTGAAATAAAGCAGAAATAAAATAATGTTAGATGAAAAAACTTCAAATAAAATAAGTTCGTTGATTTACTAAATTACTAAAACTGAAATAAAAATGAATTAAAGTTAAAGGAGTAGTTTACTTTTCAAAAAACTTTTGCTGATAATTTACTCACCCCCATGTCATCCAAGATGTCCATGTCATTTTTTCTTCAGTTGAAAAGAAATTAAGGTTTTTGATGAAAACATTCCAGCATTTTTCTCCATATAATGGACTTCAATGGGAACCAAAGAGTTCAAGGTCCAAAAGACACTTTCAGTACAAACTGCAAACTGTTCAAAGGGATTTAAACGACACTAGACGATGAATAAGGGTTTTATCAAGCGAAACGATCGCTTATTTAATAAATAAATAACAAAGTTTACGTTTTATAAGCTCAAATGGTCGCCTGTGATGCACGTTTGTGACTCTCCTGTTCGGACTCGTTCATCAAAATGAACAAATCTTTTTCTGAGTCAATTCGTTCGTTTCGTTCGTTGAATGAACCAAATGACTCTTGTCGTTTGGACCTTAAACCATTTGGTTCCCATTGAAGTCCATTATATGGAGAAAAATGCTGGAACGTTTTCATCAAAAACCTTAATTTCTTTTCGACTGAAGAAAGAAAGACATGGACATCTTGGATGACATGGGGGTGATTAAAGTTTTTTCAAAAGTGAGCTACTCCTTCCAAATGATTGGTATTGCCTTGTAAATTCACATATTTCTTACTTTTCAGGAGGACAGTGCAGATCTGCGCTGTCAGCTACAGTTTGCCAAGGAGGAATCGGCCCTCATGCGTAAAAAGATGGCAAAAATTGGCCGTGAGAAAGATGAACTGGAACAGGAACTGCAGAAGTATAAATCAGTATACGGCGACGTGGACAGCCCTTTGCCCCTGGCGGAGGTGTCCGGTGGAGGACCTCACACCACCCGGGAAGCCGAGTTACGCTTACGGCTCAAACTGGTCGAAGAGGAAGCCAACATCCTGGGGAGGAAGATTGTAGAGCTGGAGGTTGAGAACCGTGGCCTCAGGGCGGAAAACGAAGACCTGCGCTGCCAATATGAGAGGGATTGCTTTGGGCGCGAACCCTTCTCAAGTGTCCCTACCTCACCGTACGGTGGCGACGCCCTGGAATCTGCGAGCGAATTGCGACGGCACTTGCAGTTTGTTGAAGAGGAGGCAGAGCTGCTGCGTCGCTCCATTTCTGAGATCGAGGACCACAACAAACAACTGACATCCGAGCTCAACCGCTTCAAATTCGGGCCTAGCCAAGCCGAACGGGAGTCCGAAGGAGCTGAGGGTGGAGGTGCTGGTGCGATCAAACCTGGGAATGGTTTTTCGGGAGCAGGGAGTGGCGCCACACTCCAGGAGGAGCTCAAAGCCGCTAGACTCCAGGTCAACGAGCTAAGCGGGAAGGTCATGAAGCTTCAGTACGAGAACCGGGTGCTAATCTCCAATATGCAGCGCTGTGACCTGGCAGCACACTTGGGAATGCGCACCAGTAGCCCTGATGTGGATAGTGATCCCGGGCGAAGGGAAACCGATGAGGACGAGACTGCCAGGCTTCTGCTGCTCCACCCCAAACGTGAGGGTCCTGTTGGCGGCGAGAGCGACTCTGATGACTTGTTTGAGAAGACGGCCACCTCTGGATTCGCCAGTGGCGAGAAACCCTCGGATACCGGTGAGCTGGGAGTGGCCCAGCGGAGACGGGAAGACCGAGAGACGCTCAACAACGTCAGGCGTGAAGCCGAACGGCTTGGAAAAACAGTGGAGCGGCTCATCACGGATACGGACAGTCTGATCCACGAAGGTGGTCTGGTCGTCCTGGGAGGGGATCTTCTTGCGGAGGGTTCAGAGTTCAGGGGCGATGGAGACTCGAAACCCGACTCTCAGGTGCTGGATTCGGTCAACACCCGCATGAGGGCTTTCCGTACAGAACTCCAGCAATTCATGGACAAAGTGGACCACCTTGGGGAGGGTCTACGGGATCGCGTCGATGACCTTTCCCCCATGCCCAACCTCACTGAATCTAGCAGCTTCCTTTCCACTGTTACCTCCATGTCAAGAGACTCGCCCATCGGCACTCTGGGAAGGGATCTGGTGACGGACTTCCAGGTAGGATATGTGTAACCCGACCCTTCATCTTTATTCGGTGTTTGCAATCACGTGACATGGCAACTTCCCTTTTTCCTTTGCTGCTTCCTCATTTGAAAGTCCCTTTGTGAGAATGCATACACCTTTATACTGATTCTGCATCTTCATGTCCATACACCGCCAGTCATGAAAGGAAGCTATTCGACTAACTTTGGCTGGCATGATTCGTCAACTCACTATTTATGTGAGGTGAAAAGAAATGTTAAAGGAGTCGTTCACTTTCGAAAAAACTTTTGTTGATAATTTACTCACCCCCATGTCATCCAAGATGTCCACGTCTTTCTTTCTTTTTAAATCAAGGTTTAAAAAAGAAATTAAGGTTTTTGGTGAAAACATTCCAGGATTTTTCTCCATATAATGGACTTCAATGGGAACCAAACGGTTCAAGGTCTAAAAGACTGTTTAAGTAAAAACTGCAAACTGTTGATAAGGGTCTTATCAAGCGAAACGATCGCTCGTTTAATAAATAAATAACAAAGTTTACGTTTTATAAGCTCAAATGGTCGCCTTGCTCTGTTTTGCGATGCGCGTTTGTGACTCTACTGTCCGAACTCGTTCATCAAAATGAACGAATCTTTTTCCGATTCTGAACAGAGCAAGGCGAGCAACTGCGTGAAATAGTATATCCCACAATGCATCAGTGGTGGAGGAAGTACTGAATCTCAGTACTTAAGTAAAAGTACAAATACCCAGATAAATATTTACTTTAGTAAAAGTAGAAGTAACACAATGACAACCATACTTAAGTAAAAAGTAAAAAGTACTTTATTTTAAATGTACTTTAAGTATTAAAAGTAAAAGTACTTGCATAACAATTTATTATCTTAATGTCTATTTTCTAATGATTAATAAAACATTTAATTCTAACTCATTCAACCTAATAGCCTACTCCTATAATGATGTTCAATAATGATGGAAAAAAACGTCACCATTTCTGAAACAAGCTTGCAATTAGGCAATATCATGCTTATCCTTACTATATGTTATGTTTGGCAGTAAACGCGATTCATTTATGGTGTAATTCTGAACCTCTTGGCTTGCCATAATCCTAACCAAACCAAACATATATTACACACGGTGTGTTTCCTATGCACGTAAAAACAAATTTTCGCGTATGAGTTGCACGATAAACACACTGCGTGTGAGACGCATTTAGTGTGACCGGCCGTGCTGTTGATATACTGCCGGGTTGATATACTGTATCTATGGCAACCAAACGTCACTGGTGTAAGGGTTAGACCACTAGGGGGCGCCATCTGCCCAAATATATCTGCGTCTCATTTCACGTTAAAGGGTGCCGTGTGCGTTGGATACGCTTTTGCAAAAGCGTCTGATATGGCGCTTTAGGATGAGAACGGGCTCGACGGTCAGATTACGTTTTGGCAGGGGAAAAAAATGATCAGAAAATGTAACGAAAATGTAACAGAAGTTGTAGAAATGTAGTGGAGTAGAAAGTATAATAATTGCTGCAAAATGTAACGAAGTAAAAGTAAAAAGTAGGCACTATTTATTGTACTTAAGTAAAGTAAAGATACGTGAAAAATGTACTTAAGTAAAGTAACGAAGTATTTGTACTTCGTTACATTCCACCACTGCAATGCATTGCACATTACCTTTACCCACACATGACAGAGTGCCACCCAGCTAAGCCAAGATGCCCATACCTCTCCTTCCCTAGCAGTAACCACCATGAACACCTGCATCTGTTCCTGCCCTCTCTTCATACCCACAATCACATTTTGCGGGGTCCAAAATTTACTGTGCCAATAGTAGGTGAACTGAGAAATATTTGTTTTCCATAAGTATTAGGGCTGGGTATTGACACAAATTTCACAATTCGATTTCGATTTCGATTCACAAGCTTGCAATTCGATTCGATTTCGATTCAATATTGATTATTTTGGATATCAGTTACAATAAATGGCAAATTTTCATAAGGAAATCAAATCTCTTAACTAATGCTGTAAACTATGGGAGTCTAGTTGTAGCCTACCTGGCTTCATTAGCCTAATATGAAGGTAATAATGAACTGTTTTGTAGCTATACAAACACTTAAATTAGACTTTTATTTATTTTTATAATAAGAAGATTATATGAAATATAAACATTTAAATGGTGGCTGTCAAAAACTTGCCAGATTTATTCAAATATGCATTAAATATTGAAGAACATTAAGATTATAATGCGTAATATGGTGTATATATTTAGCAAAATGCTCCTCTCTAGAGTTATTTTTTCTAGCCGACTAACGAGTTTATGTGGGTTTTCTGAGGTAAATATGACGATACATTGATTACAAGCTGTTTAACTGACGTCTTTCCACGGTTGAAACGCTGATTGAGCGAATCAATGTGACATGATATGGATTTCGATAAGTTGTACTCTATCTTTTAACACACTTTCAGATGCTCATTCATGTTTATTTGGCGCTGTAACTGGTATTATTAAGCCGGAAGAGAGATCAGCGCTGCTGCTTCTCCAGAGCGATCTCACGCCACAGCGCCAAAACGTTATTTATGTTTTTGAATTTCTAAAGAAAATGGACGTAATTTGAAAATTGAGACTTTGTTTCATATCAATAGTAACAAAGGACAAAGATTATTGTGAGTTTTTGCATGCGCGCAGCCGCGATACAGTGTCCCATTCATTCAAATGAAACAGGATGACTAATCGATTCTTGAGAGAATCGATATCGGTTCGTAAAAACGAAAATCGATTAATTTCGAGAAATAGATATTTATTACCCAGCCCTAATAAATATCCCTTACAGACATTTTTTTTTTTGATGTCTATACCGATTAAATCAGTTTTTTTTTCATGCATATTTAGTGGTTGGTGGTGTTCGTTGATGTTCCGAAACAAGTAGCGTAGCGAAATACCGTTTCTGACGTATTTTATTTGTCATTTTTTAAAATCGCATTGATGTCGGCTGGAGGACTCAGTGCTCGTTGATATTACTGCGCTAGCTACCGGAAACGGAAAGGGGTCTGTTTACATTTGGTTGTAGTCTTTTCGCTCGGTTCTCCGTCTCTTAGAAGGCTAGCGTGAGCAGAGCAACTGTGCTCCCGGACTGTTCCGTACAGCGTCCTGGTTGTCGCCATCAAGTGGTCGGGAGTGTGCTAACGCTTCAGACTCAAACATCGAGCGGAAGTTTATACGCGGTTGTGAGGTACCTGAAAAAATAGTTCCACTATAGCAAACAACACAGATTGAAAGCATACATAGCGCCAGTATATTTGTTTTTAATCATCAACGAACACCACCAACCACTCGGTGAGTTGCACAGTTTTGAAAATGAACGTTAAGCGTTGTTTTAAGGACATGTTTGTGCATGCGCATAGACACCCAGTCTAAAGTTGTCACTGGCGATTCTAAAATTCGAAAAATTCGAGACAGGACCCATTGTCAAAATTTCTAAGTCCACTACTCTATTTCATTTAAAACAAACTACAAAATAGACTCAAGGTGTTAAATACCAGAATTATACATTAATTAGGATATCGTAATTAAATTTAGGGATGCATGATATATCGGCAGATATATGATTTTAATAAAAAAGTTGTGTTTTTGGCCTGATAAGAAAATTTGGCTTTTAATGATGAGATGTAATCAGGCTCTCAAAAATAATAAACTACAAAAATTTGGATTTCGATTTATCAGCCAATATATCGGTTATCGGCTTTCAAATATAAAGACTTATCGGTTATCGGTATCGGCCGAAATGTTCATATCGGTGCATCCCTAATCTTATTTTTATTTCTATTTATTGGCACTTGTCATTTTTGGGCCCTGTTGATGCTGCATGATGCATACTAACATCAGTTAAAATGGCGGTAAAACAAGTTTTTCGATCAAATGGGTACTGGTGTTGAGCAAATCTACGTTTTTTTTATTTGCACAGTTAATGCTGATGCAACATATGTGGAGCTTGCAGCTATAAATATAAGATATATGGCAAATAAAAAGTGCTTACACTGCGTATTTTTTATTTTGGGAATAACCTCCAGAGGCTCCGTATGAATTGTAAACCTACTCTGAATACACAGAATGTCTCTGTATATTCATGTGACTTGCTCATTCTCAGGAATAATGGAGCTGATCCGTCTTTTGTCTCAATGAATGAGTTTCACATGCTAAATTGTCTTAAGCTAACTTCCATAGAACTGCTTGTAGCTTTTTTTCCCTGCTTTGTGCTTTGAAACTGGTTTATGATAATAACATGAGTCAATTTTCCAACAAATAACCTTTTAAAACTACGGGTTTGGCGTAGTTTATCGTATTCTGAGTGTCTGAATGAGATTCCAATCATAATTCCAACATTTTCCAGATTGGTTAATTCACTTAAGCCCCTTTCACACAGAGATTCTGGAAAATACACACTTAATTCACACTGCCAGTGATTTTCTGGAATCAGAGAGTGTGTTCACACACACAACCCGTAAAAATCCACGAATACGTGACATCGGTGTGACATGTAATGTCTCAGCAGTGTCTTAAGTTTGCTCATGAGCTGCGATTTCTCTTCTCTCTCTCTCTCTGATTCGATCATATACTAGCGCATTACGTTGCGTTTCACTTGTTTGCGAACGATCCCGGCTACGACACGGCATTGATTACGGCTTCACACAGCAGCGTTCCGGGACTGATATTGGCAATGTTACTTGGTCCGCAACCTCATAGATATCCATAATAAAGGCTAGATGTCTCATCCGCGCTGCTGGCCAATGGAGGTCGACGTCCGCACTGGCGGCCATCTTGCCACAGGCAGCTCGCTCACTCATAACATTGTGTTTAATGGTGCATGTACTTTTTAAACAACCATAACTTGCTCAATTTTCTACCGATTTTCAAACGGTTTGGTTTGTTACAGACGTCAGAGATGTAGCTTATGACACTGAATAATACGTGTATCAATAAATAATCATCCAGAATTATAGCCACGTTAATAACGTTTGTAAGAAACCAAAACGTTTGTAAATCCGTCAAGATTTCAGCGAGATGAGAGTATTTGTGTTCGTGCTGATCACTCATCTCACATCAGGAACCACAGAGCCCGCCAGAAAGCTTGCCTGTGCCAAGATGGCCGCCGGTGATGACGATAGAGACTCCACCGTAAGACATCTAGCCTTTTTAATGGATATTTATTCCCGCTATCAATCCTCGATCGTGTTTGCGTTCACACGGAAGGCGTTCTGGCAATTTCCCGACAACTTCCTGGGATCAACGGGCTGTGTGAAAGGGACTTTATTTGGCTCACGTTCATTGGTGGAACCCATCGGTTCTTTGCTTTGGGTCACGACTCACGTCACTTCAATCCAACCACAGAAACACTCTTCATCCAGCATGAAGTCACCTCACATCTATGAACGGTTTGATGTTAATGACAACAGCCCTGAGATCGCTCCTATAGGATGTGTATTTAAAGCTTCAGCTAACTGCTACGCTGCTTCCATCGCATGGCTGAGCTTCGCTGTGAGCAACATGTTGCCAAACTCAAGCCCCTGTCAAAGTCCTACCCGTCCTTGAGCTGTTTGTTACGTAGCATTATTCTGTTAGTGCTCATCAAACTTACAGTTATAATCAAACAATACACCACTCTAAAAAATGCTGGGTTGTTTTAACCCAATTTTGGGTCAAATATGGACAAACCCAAACATTGGGTTAAAAAGTTATTTTAAAATTTTACCCAACGGCTGGGTTTGTCCATGTTTGAGCCAGAGTTGGAGTGTATAGTATGATACAATATGTTTGTATGGATTTTCAACCATAAAATAGTTTTATATAAAACTATGAAATATTTCCCAGTTAGTTTAGCAAGCTAATTGTTAATACCTAAGTAAAACTGTCATTTGTATTTAACTTTGGTTATCGAATGGCTTTGCTTTCAGGATGGGGAAACGTCAAGTGACCCAACACTGTACCATATAACAAACTGTGTATACCATAACATATTTATTGTTTTAAATCCAACATTTAAGTAACTTGAATTAATGTAATTAATTATTGAATAGAATACACTGAAAATAAAAGTTATCTTTAAATATTAAAAAAAAAAACTAAAAAAACAATTAGAATTATTTTAATGTAACTAACTATTTTAATTATCAGCTTACACTCTAAAAATGCTGGGTTGTTTTAACCCAACTTTGGGTCAAATATGGACAAACCCAAATGTTGGGTTAAAAATGTAATTACAAAATTTAACCCAATGGCTGGGTTTGTCCATATTTGACCCAAAGTTGGGTTAAAACAACCCAGCAATTGATAAGCTAAAAAAAAAACATAATAATTTTTTTAGAAATGTGTTAATTTAACTATTTTCTTAATATATGTTAAATAATTATTATTCTTTATTTCAATTATCATTACAATTGTATTTATTAGCTTAATATTAAGTTATAATTTACAGTCGTATTAGTAGTAGGGCTTTGACTGAGGCTTGGATTGGCTCGACTCATTAGCGTTTAGTCCCCGCTGTCACGGCACATTTTGGGTTATTGGTTGTAAGACTCATGTATCCCCATCGCATGCGCTTCATAACCAGTGTTTTGCATTCTTTTTTCCCCCTTGGTCCTTCCCCTCTTCTCTCTTGATCCCTCATCCCGTTCCCAGATGTTTCAGCCCATGATTCTGTTCCTCCTCATTCTCGTTCTCTTCTCGTCTCTCTCATACGCCATCATCTTTAAGTTGGTCTTTCTTTTTGCGCTTTTCTTTGTCTTGTAGCCTGCTGGCTCTCTCTCTCTTTTTTTTTTATTTATTTTTTTAATCATTATTATTTAATTCATAAACATTTTTGGAAGTTGTGTCACCCTTTCTTGCATTTCACACTTTTGAGTTTTGCTTAAACCCACCTTCAGTTTCCCCCCCCTCCACTCTTTCTCGTCTCGTTTGTGTGGATTCTGTTTGTCGTTCACCGATCCCCATGCACCTCCCTCTGTCTCCTCTCCTCCTCTCCCTCCTTCACTCACTCACAGGAGTGGTGTCTAGACCGGCAGAGTGGCACGGATGGGTCAGCCGCAGCCAGGGGAGCCCCTGGACTCAGTAGATACGCCAGAACACACAGTTTCAGACCCGAGGTCAGTGCCTCGTTCATCTGCCTCTGAAATTAAAGACCAGATACGTTTCCAAAGTGTCCTTGCAGTGCCTCTGTGGACGTGAAACCCCTGACGGCGCAATGTGCAAATTTAGGTCAAATATGGACAAACCCATATGTTGGGTTAAAAATGTCATTTAAACTTCAACTTTCATTTTCAACTGTAATTTTTTTAATGACATTTTAACCCAACGTTTGGGTTTGTCCATTTGACCCAAAGTTGGGTTAAAACAACCCAGCATTTTTAGAGTGTGTGTCTCTACATCCGTTTCAAAACCTACCGTGTGTTTATGCCTAAAATTGTGCCATTCTAAAATAACTTCATTATTGGCAAATGCAATCCAACAATGCATTAAATATATAATTATTAGAATATGTATTAAATAATAATTTGATTTCCAAATATTATATTTTATAATAATATAATATCACACTGACTCTAAAAAATGCTGGGTTGTTTCAATCCAAATTTGGGTCAAATATGGACAAACCCATATGTTGGGTTAAAAATGTCATTTACACTTCAACTTTCACTTTCAACTGTAATTTTTTTTAATGACATTTTAACCCAACGTTTGGGTTTGTCCATTTGACCCAAAGTTGGGTTAAAACAACCCAGCATTTTTAGAGTGTGTGTCTCTACATCCGTTTCAAAACCTACCGTGTGTTTATGCCTAAACTTAACTAAAAAAAAAAATGTGCCGTTCTAAAATAACTTCTTTATTGGCAAATGCAATCCCACAATGCATAGAATATGTATTAAATTATAATTTGATTTCCAAATATTATATTTTATAATAATATAATATCACACTGACACTGAAAAAATGCTTGGTTGTTTCAAATATGGACAAACCCAAATGTTGGGTTAAAAATGTAATACAAACATTTACAGTTGAAAGTGAAAGTTGAAGTTGGGTTAAAATTTTAAATTACATTTTTAACCCAGCATTTGTCCATATTTGACCCAAATTTGGGTTAAAACAACTTAGCATTGTTTAGAGTGCAAATTAAAATGGACTATATTTGGTATATGTATGTTTGCTTATTTGAATATTTCGTTGTTAATTCGATGCCCATAGAGTTTGCCAGATCCCTTATGAGGACGTTATAGGGTTTTGTAACCGACACACTCTACACAATGCTGGGTTGTTTGAATCCAAATTTGGGTAGAATATGGACAAACCCAAATGTTAGGTTAAAAATGTAATTTCAACTTTCACTTTCAACTGTACATTTTTTAATTGCATTTTTAACCCAACATTTGGGTTTGTCCATATTTGACCCAAATTTGGGTTGAAACCACCCAGCATTGTTTAGAGTGCATGGAAGGAAAGACTATGAGACATTTCAGAATGAAGAGCAATTCTTCCCAGCTTGTATATCTTTATTTAATTTAATAAATCCTTAATGTAATAAAACTGAACGGAAGAGAGCCAGTTATCATACCATAAACCATATCACATCCAATTATTTTATACCAGGTTATTAGACGAAAAACAACATCCGTGATTTATCTGATGCAACTAAATGAAACACTATACAGCTGAGAGCAGTTCGTTCACTTGAATCATTTAATTCACACCATTGTTTCACAGTGATTCTTTTGGTTTCTTCTCACTCGCAACCACACACACACACACACACCATCCTCTCACGCATGCAGGAGCTTTGATGTTTCTGTCAAATTTGTGACTGTTTGTAACATGAAAACAACGGCTGGATGTGTGTTAATCATGCCATCGGTCAATATTTATTTGCATTTCGTTTGTTGTGCGTCTATATGGTTGTCTAAGCTTCAGTCTATGCGCCGCTGCTCAAAGTGAACTCGACAGGCTAAACAAAACAGCTGAAAGAATAGACTCATCACATGCAAAGTGAGATATTTCAGGCCTTATTTGAAACCCTAAATTCAAAATTAGAATATTGTGAAATTGTTTTAAGCCATAATCATCAAAATTATAACAAATAAAAGCTTGAAATATCTCACTTTGCATGTAATGACTCTATATAATATATTAGTTTCACCTTGTTTTCTTGAGTTTCACCTTTACCGTAGAAATTAATCTGAATTAATTATGAGCCTTCTATGCATTTGACACCATAGATCTGGAGTTTATAATGAAATAGTTGCAATAAGAATAGTGTCCTATTATATTTTTATTTATCAATACTGCAAACATAAAAGCTAATTTCATATTTTCCTTCCTAACCAGCTAAGAAACAGTAACAATGTGATATAATCTAGAAAGTGAAGACACTGAAATACCTCTCCCTTGATGCATGTCACTGATGTTGTTTGCATGAAATGGATGTGGTCTCTCTGGAAAGTGCTGGGATTTTGAGATTTTGGTGTTGTGTGTTCTGCTGGGCTCCAGTTTCGTGAGCCGGCTCTGCCTGAGACGGGACTCTCTACCAGAGAGATTCAGCTACGCCTGGACCATGAGCGGAGGATGAGGGCTGGACCGGAGGAGAGAGACGGCTTCTCTTCATCCATCCCTCAGGTACGTGCGGTTCACTTTGAGAAAGAGGATCAGAGCTGTATCGATTCAAAGGCTCCTCGCATATAAATCAGATTTGAAAACAGTTGTTTATTATGGAGAGATACTAACCACTATGGTCATACCAGCTTAACCCTGTAAAGCCTGACATATGGAATAAGTGCTAAAAAATAAATAATGCAAGATTATTGAAAATTTTGACCAAATGTTGTTGTTTTTTAAATCTAACAGTAAGTTTGCATATTGTTTTTTTATGCATGAGGCTTTTTTTGGCTCATATTGGATGATATTGGAGCTCATAATCAATCCAAGGCCTAAATTGAGAGGAAAAATATGCATGGTGCTGGACTGGTGCTTGCAATGTAAATGAATAAAATCTTAAAGGAGTAGTTCACATTAAAAAAAAAACAAAAAAAAAAACTTTTGCTGATAATTTACTCACCCCCATGTCATCCAAGATGTCCACGTCTTTCTTTCTTCAGTCGAAAAGAAATTAAGGTTTTTGATGAAAACATTCCAGCATTTTTCTCCATATAATGGACTTCAATGGGGTCCAAACGGTTCAAGGTCCAAAAGACACTTTCAGTGCAAAAATAAACGAATCTTTTTTCGTGTCATTTGGTTCATTCAACGAACGAAATGAACGAGGTGACTCGGGAAAAGATTTGTTTGTTTTGATGAACGAGTTCGAACAGGAGAGTCACGAATGTGTCTCACAGAACAGAGCAAGGCGAGCATTTGAGCTTATAAAACGTATTTTTTTTTTTTATTTATTAAATGAGCGATCGTTTCGCTTGATAAGACCCTTATTCATCGTCTGGTGTCGTTTAAAGCCCTTTGAAGCTGCACTGAAACTCTCATTTGGACCTTGAACCGTTTGGTTCCCATTGAAGTCCATTATATGGAAAAAAATGCTGGAATGTTTTCATCAAAAACCTTAATTTCTTTTCGACTGAAGAAAGAAAGACATGGACATCTTGGATGACATGGGGGCGAGTAAATTATCAGCAAAAGTTTTTTAAAAGTGAACTACTCCTTTAAAACACCCACACGATCATTTGCCATCTCATTACTCTCTCATTAATCTTAAGTCATGTTAATAATCATTTTATTTACCATCACTCTTGCCTATTCTGAATGTTTGTTCTTGCGCAGGAGGAGGAGAGGAGGCGCGCAGAGGCACGGCGAGGACTCGAACTGCAGGGACTTCAATCCCACGAGCCGACATGGCCGCAGGAAAGAGTGCAGCTGCAACAGGAAGTCAGATTGTTCCGCCACAATATAGTGATCGTGTACATGAAGCTGCGCTGGATCCTCATGCACTGGAGGCTCGGGCGCAGGACAGACGGGGTGGATGAAGGTGCACACGCTGAGGTGATCCAGAATAACTGCCCTAGTTAACCCTGAATTAAATGAGCTCAGATATAATTAAAGGCGTGGTTGATTTATAATTTCACTTTTCTAACTTTAGTTAGTGCGTAATGTTGCTGTTTGAGCATAAACAACATCTGCAAAGTTACAACGCTTAAAGTTCAAAGCAAAGGATGATATTTGCTTTTAAAGAAATCGCTTTTTAAGGACTACAACAAACGGCTGATAGGGACTACACAAGCTTCCTCCTGGGTTGGTGACATCACCAACTGTAGAATTTACATAAACCACACCCCCAGGAATGCTATTTATAGATTATCATGACAGAATATGCTAATCAATGACTAAAAGATAACTACATAAGCTACATAAATTCATCAACTAACCATTCAGAAATTTAGTTTTTTTTTTCTGACAAGTTTTTGACATTTTCAGTGCATGTCTGTGAGGTAAAAGGCCACAAGCTGTTGTAGCTCCGCCCCCTATGCCAGTTCCCGGCAAATACTTATTATATTTATATTTAATTTTGATTAAACTTTAACTGTAAACATTTTCTGTGGTTTCTCTCTTACTTGTTTCTTCAGTACGAACGATTGGAGAACATTCCAGAACTGGCTATTACGATCGACCAGGGTGATGGAGAGATGGGAAGGGGAGACAAAATCACAGGAAGTGACCTCACAGAGCCTGGCCCTCTCCTGCTGTCTCCCGAGAGATTCCAGCACCAGAAACAGGTCACATGCCTGTCAAATATGTGGAAAAATAATACAAGGGATTCATCTTAAAGGGATAGCTCATTCAAAATATCAGTTACTCAACCTGAATGAATTTCTCTCTTCTGCTGAACACAAAAGATGATATGTTGAAGATTGTGGGGAACCAAACAGTTGATGGTTGCCATTGACTTCCATAGTTGGAAAAAAATACGATGGAAGTCAAAGCGTTTGATATATTCTGAAATTTTTGGGTGTACTATCCCTTTAAAAATGTATTAACATGAGAAAAGCTTTAATAATCTTCAGTGTTTTGACATGGTGGTTCTTGCGAATCATATTCTCCCCTTTATTTATTGAACAACCTATAAAAAGTTGTGTGTAGTGACCTTAAAATCTCTCGTCTTTGTTTTCTGGAGTAAATATTAAAGCTACACTGTGTGATTTTTACCCCCATCTAGTGGTGAAAAGGTATATGACCATCCAGTGAATATTAGTTTCTGTTCCTCGCAATTCCGATTTCATTTTAACTCCTACGGTGGCCAATGTAGTCCAAGATTAACATGGCTTCCAGTTCGACCTCGTCCATGAGCGTTAACTCAAACGTAAACGCGAAAGGCGAAGCTTGAATTAACGGGTATGTCCCTCTTTGGCTAACGTATTTTCACGATGGAGGGGCAACATGGCGAACCGCTTACCCGTATGTATTTTCAATGGCATATTATACACTCACGAGAATACTTTATTACTTGAACGAAGTAAATATACATTAACGAGCGCATATATTTTTGAAAAAACTAAGTGTTTTTAGCTAAGAATAAACTAAAATAGTTACACAGTGTAGCTTTAAAGCAGCGTTAATGTTTCAGTAGCAGGTTTTAAGCAGTAAACCTTCTCTCAGCTCTAGTCTATTATTTAACCTCTCTAAGTGCAGGAGTTTGTAAAACACTTTAGTTTTACAAATCATTAAAACCCGTCACATCGTCTTGTTTAGACGTTTATGTGGCTTTTTTCCCTATAGATCATTTTTCTTATGTATTTCTCGGTGTGCACATGGTTTTAACTGAATGTCCATTTTTGCTGAACACACACTTATGACAGAAATGCAATTGGCTCCATCGGTGCTGTGCTGACCAAGCTTACATACAAATGACAACACAGACGTGTTTCTTAGTACAAGACCGGTTTATTGAACTGTCTGTCACTCATAGGACATTACCAGTAAAGTGTGTTATTTCTTGCGCTTGACTAAATTCAAATGCAGTGTGTTTGGATGGATAACATTATTTCAATCAATGGTGAATCTGAAAATAGTTTTGCATTTCAATTTTGTGCCACAAAAACTGCAAACTTCATACTTAAAGGGTTAGTTCACCCAAAAATGAAAATTCTGTCAGTATTTACTCACCCTCATGTTGTTCCAACCCCGTAAGACCTTCGTTCATCTTCGGAACACAAATTAAGATATTTAAGATATTAAGATCGCTCCTGCATACAGTCCATAGGCTTCTTGAGGGACTGGCTCTTGCTGTCCCCGAAAAGTCATTAAAGACATCGTTAAAATAGTCCAAGTGACTACAGGGGCTCAATCTTAAGTTTATCAAACGACGAGAACACTTTTGTGCGCAAAAAAAACAACAAAAATAACGACTTTATTTCAACTATTCGCGAGTCAGGTTACTAGTTTAATAGCCTAAGCTTCTGTTATTGTACGTCACGCATCACACACACATGACCAGCGTCGGCCAATAGTGAGCCTACGTGTGACGTAGCTCTATGCAATCACACTACGTTAACTGACTTACAGGCCCATGGAGAAGGAAGTGAATAGTTGAAATAAAGTCGTTATTTTTGTTGTTTTTTTTGCGCACAAAAGTGTTCTCGTCGTTTGATAAACTTAAGATTGAGCCCCTGTAGTCACTTGGACTATTTTAACGATGTCTTTAATTACTTTTCTGGGACAGCAAGAGCCAGTCCCTCAAGAAGCCTATGGACTGTATGCAGGAGCGATCTTAATATCTTAAATATCTTAATTTGTGTTCCGAAGATGAACGAAGGTCTTACAGGGTTGGAACAACATGAGGGTGAGTAAATACTGACAGAATTTTCATTTTTGGGTGAACTAACCCTTTCAGAACTTTGTCTCAGAAGAACTTTACCTTTGTCGCCTTTGGCTTTTGGCTCGCTTAGTTGTGGACATTTAATATTCAACAACATTATAGATCAACCTGCATTGACACCATGATATTTAAAATGACTCGAAAAAAGATTTGTTCATCATTTTGATGAATGAGATTAAAAGATCCGAGTCTGTGAAATTATCCGAACTTCCCACTACTACTGTTTAGTTCCTGTTTCTATGAAGCCCCTCCTTCTGAAAAGCACACTGTGCTCTGATTGGCCGGCTGGACCAGTGTGTTGTGATTGGTCAATCGTAAATGTCCCGCCCCTTACCATAACTGCAAATATTGAATGGTAGTCAATGGCGAGAGACAACAAATATTTTGATCTCGTTAGAATTGAGCCCTGAATTACACATATGATGTTTGTCAATTTAAAAGTCAAGAAAGTCGCAGTTTGATGTGAAACCGTTGAGGTATAAGACTGTGAAAATACGTAATTACAAAGACTACAAATCCCAAAGGCGCACATTTTCTCTCAATGAATGAAGCTAACTTTACTGAGGCTGTCTGTCATTGTTTTACAGTCTTACGTTATAATCGTAACGTTACGCCGTCCTACCTGAGTGTTTTGTCCCAGACTGCACACACACGAGCAGCGGATCTCGTTTCGCTTCCTGGGAGATGTAGTTCGCAGAGCGATTTTCACATAAAACTAAATGTTACTCTTTTGTTGTATGACAAACTGCGACGTTTTTGACTTTCAGAATTACCTTTTAAATTGACAAACATCATACATGTAATTGAGGGCACAGTTCAGACGGAATAAAAAGATAAGTTGTCTCTCGCCACTGACTACCATTCATATTTTTTCCGAAATAAGGTCCCATGAGCAGGAAGCGGAGGGGCGGGACTTACGCTCTCTATTTCAACACACTACTAACTAACTCAACCAGGCCCCGCCCCTTTAGTTAGCGTTTGCCTTGGGCAGGAATTATTTAAACAGGGTTCTCAAGTCTCACGCATTGGCCGTGAGACACACTCATTTCGACCGGTTCACACGCTCACACGCCACACTGTGTATTTCTCACGCTGAAAATGCAATGCCAACCAAGTTGTCCTGGCTGAAAGCTTTCTAACGTTGTATACAAAGTGAAGTTTCCTGCCGCCAGCGCGTATCTCCGCCAGATTGCGTTCGTTACTAGGCAACATATATGCGCGCTGCGTGCACCACTGATCTATACATGACATGTCATTCAGTAGCGCGAACACACGGAAATGGACGGAACATCCTCGGCCACCGTACGTTCGTTACTAGGTAACCAACAACATCGCGCGAACACATGTGTCGTGATGGAGAAGAAGGTAAATTGGAAGAAGCTCGTCTAACATTTTTGGGCTAGAACATTTAATATGTAGCCCATCGTACATTATTATTGATGCAGTCAAAAACTCTACAACTACTTTGCAACCAGGCTCAGTTTGGCTATCTTACGTTATCTGAAACTAAGAGAAATGTTAGTGGGTATGGAAAGGAATGAAGATTTACTGATTTTATTTTAAATTATATTATACTGTAATATTAATAGTCTGTCTAGTTACAGTAAGGATGTATTACAGCAGATTGCTCTGGGTAATATTTAATCATTGTCATAATGTTGCATTTGTATTTTTCAAAGATGTCAGGAAAAAAGCAGAAAGATATTTTGTCATTTTGGGCACCAAAGGGTAAGCCCCCTAAAAAGGTTGCCAGATTAGAGGAGGAGACAGTGGAAGAGGTGGTGCACTCTAATCTGTCCATTTGTTCTCAATGTCCCACCACACAATAAATCATTCGTCTAGATAGAAGACGCATTTAAAAATCAAAATGCAATTTTTAAAGATTTGTTTGAAACTGTTTGGAGCAATTTGTTATATTTTTGGTTAGCTATATTTGTAATACTGCATTAAAGAGTATTTGATGTGATGAATTGCTCTGTCATTTATCAGATTTACTAATTGTTATAATTTTAATTTGTTCTGGTTAATTATGAACAATGGGTAAAATTGGGGGCGGGGATGGGTGGGGCGGGGCTTCATTATGGCTCCTCCCCTAACCGCGTGTGATCTCACTCCAAGCTTTTGCTCAAACTTGAGAACCCTGATTTAAATGAGGAATATTGTGACGTGTTCGTTCCCGGAAGAGGAGTTTCAGGGAGTTCAGAAAGATCTTCCGCTGGATCTTTTTCATGCTGAAACAGCATCATTACTGTCCTCTGTGTTTATCTGTGTGTATCTCCAGGCAGGTGAGAGTCTCCGTGTGCTACACGCTCTTCGCTCTCTCCTGGAGGAGTTCAGGGCGGAGCTTCGGGAGGAGGCGCAGCGGCGCTGGCAGATGCAGCAGACACTGGCCAATGAGAGAGCGGCGTGGGAGATACAGCGCGCTGAGATGTGGAGTCACGTCACCAAGGTGCAGAAACAACACTTACATCACCGCAGAATCACCTGTGAACGACTGTACAGCACATCTGCATGATCTGGGCTCAGGCATGAAACCTCAGAAAGCTTCGTCTTCCTCTTATGCGTCAGACTTTATCAACTTCATTAAAGGAACACGCCGACTTTTTGGGACTTTACCCAGATAGCAAAGGGACATTGAATCAACGTGGAAACGTGACATCGAAACAACGTTGATCTGACATCGTTTTGCTCATCGAATAAACGTCAGACCAACATCAGACGCGTCATTCTTTCAAAACTAACGGAAAATCAACTTGAAATCAACGTTATGAAAGCAAACCAATTTTCGATTTTCATTTAGCTTTGAAGAATGCCGTTAGTTCAACGTTAATTCGATGAGCAAAACAATGCCAGATCAACGTTGTTTCGATGTCATGAGAGACGTCGTTTCCACGTTGATTCAATGTCAGTTTGCTGTCTGGGTATATATATGAAGAGTTCAGATGCACAAGCCTCTAATGGCTCGTTTCCACTGAGGGGTACGGTACGGTTCCGTACAGTACAGTACGGGTCGGGTCGGGTACACCATGATCAGGCTTGCGTTTCCACCGCCAACAGTACCCTTACTTGATAGGCGTGGTATGCTGGAAAGAAGCGATCGACGTCATTTTCGCGCGAAGAAAGCGACATAGTAAACAACAAGGATGACAGACAGCAGATCTTGTCACTAGAAACAAGCGCTGGCATTAGGCGTTTCCAAGAAGCCAACGCAAAGTCCGACTCAGGAGAATGATCCCGAGGACGCGAGTCCAGTAATTCTGTTAATGGACCAGCGCGTTCTTGAACGCGGCACTCAGCTCGCTCTGGCTCTGCGACTCCGGTTATCTCTGTATGTTCATTTTAGGCAACAATAAAACGAAATATGTTATAAAACACCACTCTGCTTCTTTTCGATTTCATTCCAATACATTTTAAACATTCTAAAGCACATAAATGTGGTTCAGGCAACGCATAGATTGATTATCACTGCATGTATGTAACGTTATATTTATAAAAAAAACTAATTATAAAACAACCCTGCCTCTTTTCGTTTAAATTTAAAAATATTAAACATATTCCAGGCAATATCTAATGTAATGTATTGCATATCGCATTACAAATGTTGCAATAAACAACATTACAGATGATCTTGTAATAAAATAAATAAAAAATGACAAAACTATCTCTTTTTGTTGAATTTCAATTTTATCAATAATAGCCATTATAAAAGTATACGTAAAAGGTACAAAATACAGTAAAGCTTAAATAATATCAAGAAACAATTCAGTCAGTCAAATATACAAATTCAGCGCTCAAAGATATGAAACTTCACGTAGCCTTCTGCCAAAACTATTGGCCAGGGAACGAATTATAGATTCACGAGACCAAAGATCACCTGTTAGGTTTATACAAGACGAACTATATCTCATGTTTAACCACTACAGACACGTCCGAGTCAGCGGCAAACATCAGAACGACTAGCCGAGGAAAGGCTGTTCCAGGCGGGGGACACGAGCGCGAGCGTCCGGTGATCGCTTGGAATGGATCTCAGTCAAATGATCAAAAATCTATAAATAAACCACAGATTTGATTTTTAAAAAACGACTTTCTCGCCTGAAAAAGTCTTAAAACTACATTTCGTGACGCAATAACAGTAGAATTATATTTCAGCTACGTATATGCTTCTAATGCCCTTGTAGCACGCGCGAGTGACGATACTCTGTCCACCAATCAGCGTTCTGCAGTGAGTCTAGCTCCACCTTTTAGTACCCTTTCACTGTGCTAGGTACCCTAACGGAAGGGTACCCAAAAAGTGGTACGGTACGCTTCGGCTTTTTGGTACCATTCACAACTTTTGACAGTGGAAACGCAAATAATTGCGTACCGAACTGTACCGTACCGTACCACTCACTTGATCATTTTTATCAAGCTTATATATTCAAGTTCAGTAATTTCACTTAAATGACAATTAATAGGTTATCTTCATTGCAATTTAAGTGAAATTACTGAACTTAAACATACAAGCTTGATAAAAATGATCATTCTAGAAGAAAATTTCAAATGGCACTTAGAGGCTTTTGCATCTGAACTCTTCATATATATATACTGTATGCATAATTGATCAAAAATACATATGTAAAACTTCCAATTGATCAAAAGTTATATTTGTTGATAATACTAATTATAAGAAATGTTTCTTTAGCAGCAAATCTGCATATTACAATGATTTCTGAAGGATCATGTGACACTGAAGATTGGAATGATGAATGATGCTGAAAATTCAGCTTAGTTAGCATCTTCAATAAATTACATTAATACATATTTGAATAAAATAGATTCAAATAGAAAAACTGTTCTTTTAAATTTCACAATATTACTGTTTAACTGTATTTTTTATCAAATAAATGCAGCATTGGTGAGCGTAAGAGACTTATTTCAAAAACATAAAATCTTACCAATGCCAAACTTTTGAACAGTCTAAGATGACAAATGTAAAAATGTCATTAAACTTAATCTCTTTATATCTTAACCAGACTTAAATCTTCTGCTGAGACGTTAAGATCTTGCCGTTGCTTTCTGCTCACAGTGACTTACAGTGGCTGTTTCGGTGTCGTGGAGGTTAGGGAGCGTCTTGAAATAGCCAGCTATATTTAGTGCACTTCGGCCGTCAAACACACTCATGGCCTATTAAAAGGAAGCAGATGTCATTCAGACAGCGGATAGATTGAGGAACATCTGTCTTGATGTGAGGGAGGTGTGTTTGGACTTTACTGCACCAATCATAGGCGATCTGGCAAACTTAAACATGACTCTCTCTTCCTAGCTAAATATATATAGGCCAGTCTGTGCATAACTGGGTTTTTAATACTACTAAGACTATAAACTGCATACTTTTTGTAACATTGTTGTCATATGATGTCTATGTTGCATGTTTAATTCAGCAAGTGGTATCCTGTTATCATATTTAGTCTGTCTGAATAAATAATGAGTCAACAAAAAGGCTAGATGTTACAAAACACGACTGTAATCACGGTTAATTTGTCACACTGTACACACTGGGTTTTTTTTTTCAACTTTGGGTCAAATATGGACAAACCCATCTGTTGGGTTACATTTTATTAAATTTTAACCCAATATTTTGGTTTGTCCATATTTGACCCAAAATTGGGTTAAAACAACCCAGCCTATGTGCATTGGTGTTCTTCTTCATGTCTCTGCTGTTGTGCATGCAGGTCAGAGGTGAGTCTGCAGGCTCAGATGAAGATGAAGATGAAGATGCAGGCGTTGCAGACGTGGCTCAACAGGAACGGGAGGAACAGCGCCGTCTACTGGCAGACAGTCACAGCACGGCACTGGAGCTGCACTGGAAACTGCAGCATGGAGAAAAGCGCTGGACGCGCGAGAGGAATGACTTACTGGAGCGCTTCGAGAAAGAGAGGCAGGAATGGGACCGCAGGTTACGGGATATGCACCACAAGATGGAAAAGGTATGGGGTGTGTTATCCTACTTGTTTTGCTAATATGTTTCAATACCTTAAAAAGGGGAAAGTCGCCTCTGGAAAGATGAATGTGTATTTAAAATGGGTTATTTATGAAGTAGAAATGTGAAATTATTTTTGAATTTGGAGCTTTCTAGACTGAGAAAAGCCAGAAATGTATTTTTGGCTGATGTTGATGAAAGACAACAACTCCCAGAATGCACTTGCTTCGCTGCCTTAGGAGGCCACGCCTACCGGTAACAGAGCGCAGTAGCTAAACAACAAGTCTAGGCTACTAGTGAGAAAATATATTTCGAGATCGCCCAAAATATACGGGGATTCGGCTTTTGCGTTCTACAGTCGCCATTCATCATGTTTACTGTGGCGAGCGGGACGAGTGAGGGCTGCGGGAGAACGGCGCGAGGGCGGTGGCGTGATTACCGATGAGCGACACCTGTGAGACGCACCGGTCTCGTATCTCTCACGGAGGAGCGGGAATTTTCTTAGCGTTACCAGAGAATGTCCAATTGAAGAGAATTGGCACTGGCTGGTTACTTCCAGTTTCTGGACTGGCTGCAGTAACGCGTCTCTGTCCATGCGGGGGCGCTCGCGGTCGAGTGCAGAATGAATGAGAGTCAATGGGGTTTCACCCCCAGAAATCAACTTTTCTCAGGATGTAAGTTTTTGTCAAGTAATTTGAAAGTTCCATTTAAAAGGGAGGGCTAAGATAATACACTCAGTTGAAAATTGCATTTTTAAGTTCACTTATCTATTCTAAAAAAACGTTCAAAACCGTGATGACATCACACAATAGCAGAATGCTAGCCTGTTCTGGCCAACAACGGCCTAACCTGTAAGAAATCAAAAGGACATAAGTACTCGTTCATTCGACTTTTGGCCTATAATCTATATTGAACTTGCGGAATCAACAATAAAATCTGTTAATTTAACGACAAGCAGGTGAAAGAGACACATTTAGCCGTTTAGCCCCATAGACTCCCATTCATTCTGCTCTCACCCGCGATCACCTCCAGTGGAATTCTAATGGAACTGCAACCAAGATGATACACAATGGGGCTAATAGGAAGTGTCAAGGCTCTCCGTTAGACGGGCTCTGGCGCACATCAACCGATCACTTGTATAGCATTCACGTAAACACTACATTCAGATTCACCAATAGGAATGAATTCAGTTAGATTGAAACAAAAGCTGTGCATGTAAACAATGAACGGCGACTGCAGAAAGCAAAAGCTAAATCCCGGACATCGACAGCTGGAAAAAGAGGATGGTAACCCCTACTACTCAGCTTTCTCCACATAACAAGAGCCTGCTAGCTTAGCTTGCAAAAAAAGATGGCTGACTAGAATGTTTGTGAAGATGTTTGCTACACAGTAGGCCGCAAGCAGTGTTGCAGTACTCGAGACTCGGACTCGTCTCGGACTCGACTCATATTTTAATGGTCTTGGTCTTGTCATGGACTCGTGTCCATTTAGACTCGGAATTGACTCGTACTCTAACAATTTTTTTTTTAGGACTCGGAATTATTCCCGAGTCCACTCGAGTTCATTTAAAAATATTTTTCATGATTATTAATGTATGTTAATAAAATATTTCTTTAAATTGATTGACACACCCAGTGATTGGTGATTTTCTAGTGTGCAACTGTGCATTACAAATTGTAATAAAATTACTTTTAACACCACCTACTATGTGCCCTTTTTACCCTAAACTGATCATATTTGTTAAACTCTAAGTAAATTCAGTAAAAAAAAAAAAAGGGTTTCTCTAAGTAACTAAAAGTAAATTAGGTAATCAACCCTCACTGGTCTCGGTCTTGACTCGGACTCGACTCTCTTTGGTCTCGGTCTCGACTCGGACTCGACCGTCTCTGGTCTCGGACTCGACTCGGACTCGACTCTCTTTTTACTCGGACTCGACTCTCTCTGGTCTCGGTCTCGACTCGGACTCGACTCTCTCTGGTCTCGGTCTCGACTCGGACTCGACTCTCTCTGGTCTCGGTCTCGACTCGGACTCGACCGTCTCTGGTCTCGGACTCGACTCGGACTCGACTCTCTTTGGACTCGGTCTTGACTCGGACTTGACCGTCTCTGGTCTCGGACTCGACTCTCTATGGACTCGGTCTCGACTCGGACTTGACCGTCTCTGGTCTCGGACTCGACTCGGACTCGACCGTCTCTGGTCTCGGACTCGACTCTCTATGGACTCGGTCTCGACTCGGACTTGACCGTCTCTGGTCTCGGTCTCGACTCGGACTCGACCGTCTCTGGTCTCGGACTCGACTCGGACTCGACTCTCTTTGGACTCGGTCTTGACTCGGACTCGACTCTCTTTGGACTCGGTCTCGACTCGGACTTGACCGTCTCTGGTCTCGGACTCGACTCTCTATGGACTCGGTCTCGACTCGGACTTGACCGTCTCTGGTCTCGGACTCGACTCTCTCTGGTCTCGGACTCGACTCGGACTCGACTCTCTCTGGTCTCGGTCTCGACTCGGACTCGACTCTCTCTGGTCTCGGTCTCGACTCGGACTCGACTCTCTCTGGTCTCGGTCTCGACTTGGACTCGACTCTTTCTGGTCTTGGTCTTGACTCGGACTCGACCGTCTCTAGTCTCGGACTCGACTCTCTCTGGTCTCGGTCTCGACTCGGACTCGACTCTCTCTGGTCTCGGTCTTGACTCGGACTCGACTCTCTTTGGACTCGGTCTTGACTCGGACTCGACTCTCTCTGGTCTCGGTCTCGACTCAGACTCGACTCTCTCTGGTCTCGGTCTCGACTCGGACTCGACTCTCTCTGGTCTCGGTCTCGACTCGGACTCGACTCTCTTTGGACTCGGTCTTGACTCGGACTCGACCGTCTCTGGTCTCGGACTCGACTCTCTTTGGACTCGGTCTTGACTCGGACTCGACTCTCTCTGGTCTCGGTCTCGACTCGGACTCGACCGTCTCTGGTCTCGGACTCGACTCTCTTTGGACTCGGTCTTGACTCGGACTCGACTCTCTCTGGTCTCGGTCTCGACTCGGACTCGACCGTCTCTGGTCTCGGACTCGACTCTCTTTGGACTCGGTCTTGACTCGGACTCGACTCTCTCTAGTCTCGGTGTCGACTCGGACTCGAGTGAGGTGGTCTCGACTACAACACTGGCCGCAAGGCATCTCACTAGGCCTTGACACAGAGTCGATATCTCCTCTCCTCCACCCCAGATGCAGAGAGATATTGTTCAGTCAGCAGAAGGAGCAGCACCACATGTCTTCTCCCCTCAGGAGAGCCCGTGTAAGGCTCCTCGGTCTCCACGCTCACCCTGCGCCGCTGCACACATGCGCTCACACTCGGACTCAGAGGCCATTCTGGAGGAGAAGGGGGCGGCTGGCAGATCCAGACCCTGTGAGGGACACCGGCCCCCGGAGAGCCTGTTCCTGGACGCCCTCTCGCTGGACCCCCTGAGCGAGGCCGAGGTGCCGCCTCCATCACGTCTGGACAGCGAAAAGAGGTTCTCCCATCTGAACGAAGTAAGAGAATTCAGTTCACACTGCATGATGAGGCACATTTCATATCATGCATTTTTTTTTTAAGGTCTGCTTATAATGTCAGCACTTTTTTGCCATGCACTTTTTTTGTAGTTATCTTGTATGGTATACAGGGGAAACTTGAAAAATTAGAATATCATGCAAAAGTTTCAATTTAAAAGGTGAAACTAATATATTAGATAGACTCATTACATGCAATGTGAGATATTTCAAGCCTTTATTTGTTATAATGTATATAATATTTGATGATTATGGCTTACAGCTATGAAAACCCCAAATTCAAAATTAGAATATTGTGAAAAGGTTTTCATATCTGTCATGTCATATAATACACTGATCTAACCTGGAAGTATTTCTTACAGTCCCCCCATCATTTCATGAAAAAACTCTGTTAATGTTTTAACTGTGTTGTCGTTTTAGGCACTGAATGAGATTTCTGAGAGTGGGGATTCGGCCATTTACCCTGAGGAAGAGAAGAGCAGTGGCAGCCTACTCAGGTACACTCTTTGTTTGCTTAATTTATGCGTTGTGTGAATACAAAGTCTCAGAAATATATAAATACGAATGTGTGTGTGTGTGTTTATGTGCGAGTCCAGTTATTGATCCAATGCCCATTTATCATTGTCCTTTTCAAAGGTCTCTCAATGTTGTTTCGTTTACTGCAAATAAGCTTCAGTGTCTTTTCCTGACTGTCCAACTTTGAAACTGATAAATCGATCTCGCTTTGCCCTTGTTTGAGTGTCAGTTAGCGTCTATGTTTAGACTGTGATGTTGCTGGTGTTTTGGCAACCTCTCAGGAGAATTACAAATGGAAAGTAACAGTTTAATCTCAGGAGGCTGAAGATTAAACTTCCAGCAATATAGAAAGATAACTTCATTAAGGTTTTGTTATAATAATGATACTCCTCCTTTGGGGCTGGCACGTTAAACCCGGCATGCTGTCTACCGAGAGGTATCATCAAAATGCTCCTTAATAGTGGTTAAACGGATCACAAAACCCACGGTTCGGATCACATTGTGGTTTTTGATGCACATGTGGCAAATATAACTTTACTTTCCATTTATTCCTTAAAGGAGTAGTTCACTTTAAAAAAAAAAAAAAACGTTTGCTGATAATTTACTCGTCCCCATGTCATCCAAGATGTCCATGTCTTTCTTTCTTCAGTCGAAAAGAAATTAAGGTTTTTGATGAAAAGGATTCCAGGATTTTCTCCATATAATGGACGTCAATGGGGTCCAAACGGTTCAAGGTCTAAATGAGAGTTTCAGTGCAGCTGAAAGGGCTTTAAACGACACTATACGATGAATAAGGGTCTTATCTAGCGAAACGAACGCTCATTTAAAAAATAAATAAAAAAGTTAAAGTTTTATAAGCTCAAATGCCCACCTTGCTCTGTTCTGTGTGACTCTCCTGTTCGAACTCGTTCATCAAAATGAACGAATCTTTTTTCGAGTCATTTCATTCATTTTGTTCGTTGAATGAACCTAATGACTCGACAAAAGATTCGTTCATTTTGAACAGGAGAGTCACAAATGCGCATCACAGAACAGAGCAAGGCGAGCATTTGTGAAAAGTTGTCCATTTATGTTCGCGATTGTGCATCATTCACTCTCAAAAATAAACGTTTTATATATTTACAGTTAGAAATTTACAAAATAAATCTTCATGGAACATGATCTTTACTTAATATCCTAATGATTTTGGCATCAACGAAAAATCAATAATTTTGACCCATATAGTGTATTGTTAGCTATTGCCACAAATATATCCATGTGACTTGTGGCTGGTTTTGTGATCCAGGGTCACATATGATAAAGGGTTAGAGGAACATAGGGTCAACCCTGCAAATATTGACATTTACCCCTCCTGACCCAAAGACAATTCCAAAAGGTTGGCAGCGGCATAATATACTTTGTTTGAGCATTGCATCAATCCCATAAAGCATTGTTTTAAGTGTCAGGTATAATGTTTAATAACAGCATTGTAACTTTCCGTAGGGCGAAGTCAGTTTGCTCCATGAGCGACTTCCAGCGTTTAATGGACAGCTCCCCCTTCCTACCAGATAAGAGCAAGCATGGCGAACACATGCGGGACGATGTGACCCCTCCCCTTTCACCGGATGACCTCAAATACATTGAGGAGTTTAATAGTAAGGGTTGGGATCTGCCCACCAGCTCCCTGGCCTCTTGTCCCATCCCTGGCCCAGTAATGCCCTCTCCGGGGATGGAGGCCTGGGTCGAATCCCGAAGGGCCGAGTCGACTTCAGAAGCATTCCAGCCAGCCTCCTGGTTCCTGACCACCAGCGCCACCTTGACCACCAACACCATAAGTAGCCCTGAGTACTGCCAAATGCTCCCGCTCAGAGTGACCCAGGGGGGAGACCAGTTTGGGGTGCACATCCTCCACAGTCCCGCTCGAGGAGAGCGATCATCCCCAAGCACCTCCGAACAGGAGTACGTGTTCTCCAAGGTGACTCAAGGAGGTGCGGACGAGGTGTTTGGAGGAACGTGGCCATGTGAGATTAGGAGTCATTTGGAGGCAAGACCTGTAGAAAGTCCATTGATTTGCCCCGCGGTTGGATTTACCTCATCATTAGAGCTGGAGCTGTCTCGCAATCTGAGTGACGACATGAAGGAAAAGGCGTTTGCTATGCGATCATCTGCGTCCGGATCCAGCCCTCCGGAAAGGCAGCTCCGGGACATGGCGTGCCAGACGAATGGTTTCACCACCCGTTGGACGCAAACCACCCAGACCATCAGCGTGGGACTGCAAACGGAGGCTCTTCGCGCCATCACAAGCAGCCCTCACCGCTGTCTAACGCCTAAAGGAGGCTCTACTCCCATCTCATCGCCTTCTAGGAGCCTTAGGAAAATGCAGTACTCGCCAGTCGTACAGGCTAAGTTTGAACGGCCGTGTTGCTCTCCGAAATACGGCTCACCCAAGCTCCAAAGGAAACCCTCAAACGCTGGCAAAGCAGAGCAACCGGTCGGCCAGACTCGCGCTCCCACTCCAACGACCACTTCCCAGCAGCAAAAAGGCAACAGCGAATCCGCTTGGGCTCGTTCCACGACGACTAGAGACAGTCCCGTTCACACCACCATCAACGACGGCCTCTCCAGCCTCTTCAACATCATCGACCACACGCCCGTCGCCTACGACACCAAGTTCAACAAGTCCCCCAGCCGCTCTCGTCCCACTGAAGCGGGGCCAACGGATCCCAAATCTCCCGGTGTTTGTGCCGCGCAGGGGCCTTTAAGAAACTCTCGGGGCCGGTCCCCAAGCCCTGTTCAGCTCATTGTGGAGACGCAGGGCGAGAAAACCCCAGAGGGGATTAGCATCAGACAGGACCTGTCCGCTCCCCCGGGATACACGCTAGCGGAGAACGCTGCGCGGATCCTGAACAAGAAACTACTGGAGCAGAGCTTCAGAGAGGAGAGGAGGCTTTCCGCTTCATCCGCAGCGGCTCCCAACAGAACCGGAGACGCGGAGAAACCTGGATGTCTTGAGGTAACTGAGAGGTTTTTTCATTCAGCTCAGGAGACATAAAGTCAACATGAAATCAAAAATTGTCCATATTTATTTTGTAAGGCGAGATACTACAGGCAAAACAGTGTTTTTTCATGCATCTGTCAATTTCGAGATGTTGACTAGTGGAAAGAAAACATCCAAAATACACTTTTAACTGTATCTTTTAGAGCTCTTTATCTATTTGCATCTGTTGATTTCAATTGACCTATGGCTAAGCCACGCCCCCTCCACTCACTCGGACACACAGTCAACTAGGGCTGGGTATTGAGACAAATTTCACAATTCGATTCGATTTCGATTCACAAGCTTGCAATTCGATTTCGATTCGATATCGATTATTTTGGATATCAGTTACAATAAATGGCATTTTTTCTCAAGGGAATCAAATCTCTTAACTAATGCTGTAAACTATGGGAGTCTAGTTGTAGCCTACCTGGCTTCATTAGCCTAATATGAAGGTAATAATGAATGAATCACTTAAATTACACTTTTATTTATTTTTATAATAAGAAGATTATATGAAATATAAACATTTAAATGGTGGCTATACATTTAGCAAAATGCTCCTCTCTAGAGTTATTTTTTTCTAGCTGACTAACGAGTTTATGTGGGTTTTCTGAGGTAAATTTGACGATACATTGATTACAAGCTGTTTAACTGACGTCTTTCCACGGTTGAAACGCTGATTGAGCGAATCAATGTGACATGATGTGGATTTCGATAAGTTGTACTCTATCTTTTAACACACTTTCAGATGCTCATTCATGTTTATTTCGCGCTGTAACTGGTATTATTAAGCCGGAAGAGAGATCAGCGCTGCTGCTTCTCTTGAGCTGCGCCAGAGCGATCTCACGCCACAGCGCCAAAACGCTATTTATGTTTTTGAATATCTAAAGAAAAAGGACGTAATTTGAAAATTGAGACTTTGCTTCATATCAATAGTAACAAAGGACAAAGATTATTGTGAGTTTTTGGATGCGCACAGCCGCGATACAATATCCCATTCATTCAAATGAAACAGGATGACTAATCGATTCTTGAGATTTAAGAATCGATATCGGTTCGTAAAAACGAGAATCGATGAATATCGAGAAATCGATATTCATTACCCAGCCCTACAGTCAACATTCGGGGACAGGCGCTATGGCAGCTGTCAGACATTTCACAGGAGGCAATTGGTGATTTTTGGAGACAGAAAGATTATAAATTATCTCGAAGTCACCCAAAGGGCCTTAACTATGCATTGGAGGGTTATATGAATAATTTTATTGTTGGGAAGTTCGATGAAAAGCTTCAGCTCCAGGCAAAAATGTACACGTCACAGTGTAAACGTGATAACCCGCATATTGTTGCCGTCACCGTTTGGTGCTACAGTATTTACATGAATCATTCAGCACAACGTTGTTAACATTTGTTAAAATCTCGTTTTTTTACAGATACGCTAATGAAGCTAAGTGACACGATGTACAACGCAGCTAGAACCTAACGTTAACGTTTTCTAACGTTAGCCTAACGTTACGTTAGAGATTTTAAAGATAACGTTCAAATACGTTGTTGACTTAACTTAGAACATATGTAGACATCCTTGTTGCATTTATCCACGTTTAGTTGGTGTTGTGGTCTACCGCATAACTTAATCCAGAGCAGACACTTATCTCGGTTGAGATGTGGCTTGGGAAAGGGTAAAAAAAACACACACCGTCGCCCAGCCTCTCGGGAAGTACCCCATACACACCGTTTGACCATTTTAGACTTAAAATGACAAGAAAAAACGAATGAAAACTGACTAACTGCTAGGGATGGGCAACGATTAATCGCGATTAATCGCATCCAAAATAAAAGTCTGTTTACATAATATATGTGTGTGTAGTGTGTATAATTAATTTGTGTATATAAATACCCACACATGCATGTATATATTTAAGAAAAATGTGTTATTAATATATCAAATATTTATATTTATATATAATATTAATTATGTATAAATATACATGAAGTATATACATGCAAATATTTCTTAAATATATACATTCATGTGTGTGTATTTATATATACACACACATGAATCAGCAGATGTAAAATAGCCTACTGACTAATTCTGGCACACTGTACATTTAATCATGTATCATTAGTGTGCATTGTCCCTGTTAAAAAAATATATACAAATTAATAATACACACTACACACACATATATTATGTAAACACAAACTTTTATTTTGGATGTGATTAATCGCGATTAATCGTTGCCCATCCCTACTAACTGCAATGCATTTCAATGGACGTGGAAGCAGAGAATGTCCGAGTGTATTGGGTCAGCTGCGCACTGTGATTGGCTCATCAAGTTTGAGGGCGTGGCTTAGCCATTGGTCAATTGCGGTATATATCTTTAAAGACCGTTTTCCTCCTACATTGAGCCAGAAATCTCCACTTGAGTAGCATTTACATACGCCAAACTTTACAGATTTATTTTTATCAATAGTCTGAAGGTTTTACAGAGGTTTTTTCATATATGTTCATATATATAATTATTCCTAAACAGGAATAAACAGTATTTTCTGATATTCTAATATATATATATATATATATATATATATATATATATATATATATATATAAAATAAACAATAATTTTGAACCTGGCTTTATATAATGTTCAGGTTTTTGTTCTGGAAATGTATGCAAATTAGTGCACATTTAATTAGATAATGCCTCATTAGGTTTTTTTTGTGCAATTATTAATGTAATCATTCACCTGGTGAAGTATGGTGATAGCTGTTTTTGACCTGGGGTGTCTCGCCTTTAGCAACATTCCTGTTTTTTTCATCAAAATGTTTGAGGATACTGACTTTTGGTTTCAGATGTTAGTGTCTTGGCAAATCTGAGCACAGTTTGAGACATTGTTGAGATCTCTTCTGAAACCCTACAGAACAGACGTGTGAAATTACTGGGGTCTTTTTCTCAGGAAACACGTCTTAGATGCAGGAGACCATAGCAAATGAGATGATCTAATTTGTGATATTGTTCTTTCCTGCGGGTACATAGGCTTTTAGTCATTGTATATATTACGGTATAAATTTGACTGCTTGTTGAAGGTTTTGGTCTTTGGACAATGCGGATTCAAGATACAAAATTATGTTATATGAAAGTATCAAAAATGATCATTCCCAGCTTCCAAATGCTGCCTGAATGCAAGCTTTAGCGTGCTGCTTTTCTGCAATACTAACAGTAGCATAGTCACATGCTGCTTATTGTTTTTTTATTATGCTGTGAAACTAGATTACATAATTTCTTTGGATACAGGATGTTCTAATTCACTGTAATAAAGTTGTATCCAGTTTTTGATGCCTGCCAAACTCTATCCATTACGAAGATTAATCCCTCACATGTCCACAGAGAGCAGCGTCAGCGCACAAACCCATGATGCCCTGTTAATGCCAAAGACACATTTACAAAGATTTTATTATCAAAGATGGTTGTTTGTGTCGTGAGCAGTGTATGCATCTGGGATTTGTGTTTTAAACGTCATGGATATTACTGGGCATTAATACATGCATTACATCAGAACTTTAGTCATATTTTGCCTGTCCATCATCTCTATTCATTTTAAATTGAAGCGATGGTAGATTAGGAGTTTTCACACTGTAAAAATGAATATGCTTTATCTAATCAATAAAATTGTGGCAACAGATTACAAGCAATATTATTTATTAAATTGAACAAATTAGAATTGAGTAATAGTTAATCAAATTAATATTCTAATTAATTTTAATTTGTACAATTTAATTAATAATATTGCTTGTAACATGTTGCCACAATTTTATTGATTAGATAAAGCATTTTTTTTTTCAATGCACAAGTAAAACTATATTTCACAGAGTTACTGTATATAAGGGTGAAAAGAATCACAAAGACGTGTCCAGATCACATTTCACCCCAAATTATACAACCCCAATATTTCACAACAAATGGCATATACTCATACTCATATATCTATATATATAGTCATATATCTTTAAGTATCATACATATATACAGTATATATATATATATGAAGAGTTCAGATGCAAAAGCCTCTAAGTGCCAATTGAAATTTTCTTCTAAAATGATCATTTTTTATCAAGCTTGTATATTTAAGTTCAGTAATTTCACTTAAATGGCAATAAAAATTACCTATTAATTGTCATTTAATTGAAATTACTGAACTTAAATATACAAGTTTGATAAAAATGGTCATTTTAGAAGAAAATTTCAAATGGCATTTAGAGGCTTTTGCATCTGAACTCTTCATATATATATATATATATATTGCACTGTGACATTATTGATAGCAATACAAACAAAATATTTATATTATTTATTTTAATTATTTATTTAAATTGTTTATATATGCATTACATTATTATATTATATTATATTATATTATTGATTTTAATTGATTAGATTATAATTATTACATTTGGAGGAGAAATATGACCTGGACAGGTTTTAATCTCCGAGATATGCTACGATATAGTGTTGTGATGTTAAACTGTAAAGGACAGCGAGGCTGCTTTTCCAGGTTGTACCGGCCGGATGAGCGATGTAGTGCTAACCAGAGTCTGATGTGCTTGTGTTATTTTGACAAGTGTGTTTACTCCTGTTTTTCCGGGTTGCCTCCAGAACCACACTGTCTTACTAACTGCACCCTGGGGACTGTAACGCAGCTTGTGCTCGCCGTGCAGTAAGTGCCACCGATCCTACTCGACCTTTGACCTCACAGTGACCTCACTAGTCTCACTGATTTTAATGGGATTTCTCTCACCGCATGCCACGCAGTTTCTAGACACTGTTATCACCGCTATAGGCATTATTGAAATATTGTACGTGCTTCGTTGTGGTCACACTTTTTTAGTCCTCATGTAGGTGTGAGCATGCCCATCGTCTGATATTAACTGAATAACCAGTCATCCAAAAAGCTATCAGAGTTTGATGATCATCCCAAAACGTGAGGTGGAATTTCATAAGCCAAAACACAAGAAACTTTGGCTGATATGCAGTGGCTCAAAAATAATAATCATTTCAAAGAACGTTAACACAAGCAAAACTAAGTGAAACATGTTTTAAAGGGGTGGTGTAATGCCCTTTTCACAAGATGTAAAATACATTTTTGATGTCCCCTGAGTGTGTGTGTGAAGTTTTAGCTCAAAATACCCCACAGATAGTTTATATAGCAAGTTAAAGTTGTCACTTTTTGAGGGTTAGCAAAAACGCACCGTTTTAGTGTCTGTACCTTTAAATGCAAATGAGCTACTGCTCCCAGCACAGGGGGCGGAGCTCCAACAGCCTGTGTCCTCTTAGCTCACAGACTGTGTAAAACTATAAAAGATAGTATTTTAAATGAAGACTAAAAGTATTTGCACACTTTTTAAAGTGACTTAAGTGACACTGTATATCAAACTCAAATGTGGCTTTTTGGATGGCGTTACCATTTTGACTATTAATATTTAATCACTTAACTTGACATTTTTCGTAGGTCTTTTGGCTGTTAAGTGTGTCTGTGTTTGTAATTGGATTATTTTTGTCCATTTCTTAACCTCAGCAGCCCTACTGATGGAGACCACACCATAACATCTGGTTTACTGTACTCTACTGTACTGTCTGGTGTTGTTAACAGGACGTGAGCATGAGTTGTGGTGTGTGTAGGGTTCATTGGCTGCTGTGTGTGTTGATTGTGCCGTTTAACACCTGCTGCTAACGCTGGGTCTCATTTCTTCACTTCTAACAACAACTTAATGCTTGGTTGAATTTTTTAACATTCAATTAATATTTTAATATTTAAAATTGCCTTCAATCTTTATAATTTTAGTAGTTTTTGTCATTTTTATTAAATTATTTCCATTTTAGTTTTTGTCAATTTAATACTGTAATTGTAAGTTAGTTTCCAATTTTTTTATTTATATTTTATTCAATTTAAGCTTGATTTCAAATAACATAAATCATTTTTAACCAGATTTCTTATTAGTTTTAGTTGTCTGGTTTGATGATGTCACTGGAGAAAGAATTCCATAGAACTACATTTAAATTCTCTTTGCATGAGCTTCAAAGTCTCCGAAAGTTCAAAAACCGAAAGCAGATTCATATAGACGTACAGTAGTAAATCCCTGTTTCTTAATTATTCAAAGCACAGAAAATATCCACCTCTCATGCTGAAATCTCATTCATTTTGAATGATCGAGAGAATTGTTCAGAGTAAATGAAGCTCAAAATGTGTATTTCCTCAAAAGCAGACATTCAGTCCAAAACAAACTGAATATTCTTCTTTTCTATCTGACACAGAATGGATGTTTATCGATTTTAGTTAAATCTGTAAAAGCACAATTACTTTCAGACCAGTGTTATTTTATTATTAGATGCTATCATACTATATTTTGAATTAATTTTATTTTTAGTTCATTGCCAAGGCAACATTTATATTTTCTATATAAGGTTTTTGTATAAGGTTCAATTTATAAGTTTTTTAAGGTACAGTTATCCATGTACTATTTTATTTTAAATAACTTCTTTATATTTCTATTTAGTTTTATTTATAGTATTATAAAGCTATATTTATTTTTAGATTTTCAGTTTCCATTTCAATTTAGTTTATTTTTTTATTAGTTTTTTAAGTTCTTTTATTTAGCTTTCATTTATTTGTTCTTTTTTAGTTTTAGTAGTACTAGTACTTTAACTTGTTTTATTTTAGGAAAGAAAATGCAACATTTATTTTTTCAACAACACATTTTTTTGTGACAGTTTTTTAAATATTTTATTTAACTTCAGCTTTATTTAATGTATTTTAATTTCAGTTTTAGTAAGTCTACTTCATCAAGTAGTACTAGAATATGGCCTATTTTATTTCACGTCAGCTTTATTTTTAAATAACGATAATGATTTTTAATAGTTCGACTTTAGCTTTATTTATAGAATTATTTAACATTTCAAGTTAGCTTTTAGATTTAGATCATTTTTCATTTTAATTTAGTTATGTGCTTTTGTCATTTTTAAGTACTTCTATTTAGCTTTAATTTATTTGTATTTCAATTTTAGTTTTACTAGTACTAGTACTTTAACTTGTTTTATTTTAAGAAAGACAAGGCAACATTTCTGTTTTCAACACATTTTTTGTAACAGTTTTAAAAAATGATTTAACTTTAGCTTTATTTAATACATTTTTATTTCAGTTTTAGTAATTCTACTTCATGTAGTAATAGAATATGGCATATTTAATTTTACGTCAGCTTTATTTTTAAATAACGATAATGATTTTTAATAGTTCTACTTTAGCTTTATTTATAGAATTATTTAACATTTCAAGTTAGCTTTTAGATTTAGATGATCACTTTTCATTTTAATTTAGTTATGTGCTTTTGTCATTTTTGTCAGATTTAGTTTTTTAGTATTTCTATTTAACTTTCATTTATTTGTATTTCAAGTTTAGTTTTAGTAGTTGTTTTATTAACTTAAGTAGTTGTTTTATTTACTTGTTTTATTTTGGTAAAGGGAAGGCAACATTTCTTTTTTCAACACATTTTTTGTAACAGTTTTTTTTTAAATATTTTATTTAACTTAAGCTTTATTTAATACATTTTTATTTCTTTTTATTTACATTTTTATAGCTTTATTTATAGAATTATTTAACATTTCAAGTTAGCTTTTAGATTTAGATGATCACTTTTCATTTTAATTTAGTTGTGCTTTTGTCATTTTTGTCAGATTTAGTTTTTTAGTATTTCTATTTAACTTTCATTTATTTGTATTTCAAGTTTAGTTTTAGTAGTTGTTTTATTAACTTTATAGTAGTTGTTTTATTTACTTGTTTTATTTTGGTAAAGGGAAGGCAACATTTCTTTTTTCAACACATTTTTTGTAACAGTTTTTTTTAAATATTTTATTTAACTTAAGCTTTATTTAATACATTTTTATTTCTTTTTATTTACATTTTTATAGCTTTATTTATAGAATTATTTAACATTTCAAGTTAGCTTTTAGATTTAGATGATCACTTTTCATTTTAATTTAGTTGTGCTTTTGTCATTTTTGTCAGATTTAGTTTTTTAGTATTTCTATTTAACTTTCACTTATTTGTATTTCAAGTTTAGTTTTAGTAGTTGTTTTATTAACTTTAGTAGTTGTTTTATTTACTTGTTTTATTTTGGTAAAGACAAGGCAACATTTCTTTTTTCAACACATTTTTTGTAACAGTTTTTATTTAACTTCAGCTTTATTTAATACGTTTTTATTTCTTTTTATTTACATTTTTATAGCTTTATTTATAGAATTATTTAACATTTCAAGTTAGCTTTTAGATTTAGATGATCAGTTTTCATTTTAATTTAGTTATGTGTTTTTGTCATTTTTATCAGTTTTACTTTTTTTAGTATTTCCTTATTTATTTGTATTTAAATTTTAGTTTTAGCAATTTTAGTAATTGAACCTATTTATTTGAATTTTTCAGCATTTAACCTTTCCATCCAATATTTTATTTCAGCCTTATTTCTATTAACAAATATTTTTTTTTTTATGTTTTAGTTAACAATAACAACAATGTTGCGGACCAACTAACTTGACTCCAAATACCAGCCTTTCCTGCAGAAGCTCAGAGTTTGAAAGCCTACATGTTTTCTTCCTTGACTGCAGGATTTGCCCCGTTCCTCAGTGGCTCCACCTCTGGACTCCCGTTTCCTTCGACCGGCTCGTCCCGCTAACCGTCGACCCCCGTCCCGCTGGGCCGCCCACTCGCCCTCATCCTCGCCCAAACACACAGTGAGGTTCCTCTTCCCCTCGGCTCAGGCCGTCCCGGAGACAGAGGAGCCCGGGCAGGAGGTTTCCTCACACACGTAACCAGCCTAGATACATCCTTTTGCACTTCCCCCCTTTTAGTTGTCAAGTGTGAATATGAATTGGAATTTAGAGCGCATTATTGTTTCACTTCTGAAAGGTGCGCAGAAATCGAAGCCCCTCTATTATATGCTTTGACTTTCCTTTACCATCCCCCGTTCCAGCCTGACCACACGTACGCACACCGCCGGAGCGACGGAACCATCGAGAACCTTTCTCAGAACCATTGAACTGCCACTAGAGGGCAGAGTTCTGTGAGCACCAGCTGAACTCAAAACATTCTAGAAGTTCCGTTTTGGAATTCTCAAGAATCTGGAATGTACTGACGCAAAACACCGCAAAGTGTTCCATAAGAGGTGCCTACACACACGTGACCTCGCAACGGTCCCGTACTCGTGTGTGTGTCAATGTACATGTATGCAATACATATGACTTTATATGTGTTGGTCGTAAAACATCGAACTTCTTTTTAGACGTTCTGATACTGGATAGTAATAATATTTGTCAGAACAGCATAAAAGTTTACATGCATTTACGTTTCTTAATTTCGGAGGGTTAAATAATCCCGTGTTAAATTATGTTCCGTGTTGTATATATAGTTTATAAAACTATTTTCTTATTTTTCTCGTACATCCCATTTTGTTCGGAAACCTTTGATGCTTGAATTTAAAAAAGACTTTGTAAGGAGAATTTGACTAAAGGAGAAAACCACACACTCTTAGTTCGACAGGGACGAATGATATATGATGTCAATCATAATGTATTTTAAAACCCAATGTAAAACTGAATGTTAAATGATGACAGGAGAGTATATTGACACTGATTATACTTATGCACATTTCCCTAGTCACAAAACCCTGAAGGAATATGCACGGGATTAGTTGGAACTAAGCTGTTATAACTAAAACGAACCGTAAAGGATAGTGGGGTTAACCAGGGGTTAAAAAGACAACCAGGGTTAAAGGAGTATCACTTTTAAAAAAACTTTTGCTGGTAATTTACTCGCCCCCATGTCATCCAAGATGTCCATGTCTTTCTTTCTTCGGTCGAAAAGAAATTAAGGTTTTTGATGAAAACATTCCAGGATTTTCTCCATATAATGGACTTCAATGGGGTCCAAACGGTTCAAGGTCTAAATGAGAGTTTCAGTGCAAACTGTTCAAAGGGCTTTAAACGATTCCAGACAATGAATAAGGGTCTTATCAAGCGAAACGGTCGCTCATTTAATAAATAACAAAGTTTAAGTTTTATAAGCACAAATGTTCGCCTTGCTCTGTTCTGTGATGCGCGTTTGTGACTCTCCTGTTCGAACTCGTTCATCAAAATCAACGAATCTTTTTCGAATCTTGAAATGACTCGAAAAAAGATTCGTTCATTTTGATGAACGAGTTCAAACAGGAGAGTCACGAACGCGCATCGCAGAACAGAGCAAGGCGAACATTTGTGCTTATAAAACTTAAACTTTGTTATTTATTTATTAAATGAGCAATGATAAGACCCTTATTCATCATCTGGAATCATTTAAACCCATTTGAATAGTTTGCACTGAAACTGTCTTTTGGACCTTGAACCGTTTGGACCCCATTGAAGTCCATTATATGGAGAAAATGCTGGAATGTTTTCATCAAAAACCTTAATTTCTTTTCGACTGAAGAAAGAAAGACATGGACATCTTGGATATCATGGGGGTGAGTAAATTATCAGCAAAAGTTTTTTTTTTTCAAAAGTGAACAACTCCTTTAAATTTGACAATATTTACTAATGTCTTAACCCTTTATCTAAATGCTGGGTTGTTTCAACCCAAATTTGGGTCAAATATGGTCAAACCCAAATGCTGGGTTAAATTAAAAAATTTACAGTTGAAAGTGAAAGTTGAAAAATGTTAAATTACATTTTTAACCCAACATCTGGGTTTGTCCATATTCGACCCAAATTTGGGTTAAAACAACCCAGCATTGTTTAGAGTGTATGTTGAAAATCCTCTCTTTAATTTGTTGTTCTTGGTTAAAAGTGACCGGCCTTTTAAAACGGCTTCTCTCATAATATACTATATTAGCACCAAATAATGGATTTTTGGCATTTGTCAACTCAATAAATGAGGTGCAGAAGCTCAGATAAAGGAGGCCGACGATCAATACGTTCCAAAATGAAATGCAAAAGCTGTCCTAATTGAAAGTTGATCAAAAAGATCAAACCCACTTTGAGTCCGTCCGATGCAATAACATTAACTAGCATTTTCAGGAAAACGACCAGAACACGACATGAGGGTTAATCAACATCCCGAATCATATTTCGATTGATTCATGATGTATGTTCTTTTTATATTGGGATGCTTTAGGATTGGTTCCACACATGATCAATATTCCACTGGCGTCCTGTGCACATTTCTCCGGGATGTGTGTACTAGGGTTCGGACAGCGGTTGTGCAGATATCATGTTTGATATGCATGCCTTTAAACACTAGCACTTTAGTGCATGATCTCAGACGCTGTTGTACCTTGTGATAAAGCTCATGATTTAAGCCACCACACACACACACACACACATGTGTGGCGACTCGTGTCATTTTTTTGTTGCCATTGACACAATTAAGAACACTTTTTAAGCCCATTATTGTTCCTGTTATGGTCTTTGTATAGATGTTATTATGAATTCAGATGTTTCTTTTCTTTGGAGGAAAAAGAAAAAAATTATGAATGTTTTAAATAAAGTCACTGATGTCTAATGATAGAGTGTTAAAATTGGTAATAAATTGAATGTGTATTTACAAAAAAAATGTGTTTGATTTATTTGTTTCAAATAAAAAAGTATGCAAAATATAACGATTTTTTTTAGCAATAATGCAAATGAATTAAAAGTCACAGTGAAGACATTTGTAATGTTTCGAAAGATTTCCATTTCAAATAGATGCTGTTCTTGATTCAAAGCATCATTTGCAACTATTTGCAACATTGATGATAATTAGAAATGTTTCTTGAGCAGCAACTCAGATTTCAGATTTCTGAAGGATCATGTGACTGAAGACTGAACCCCATCCTCATGTCACAGCAGGTTTGAGTTTATGTTTGTTAGCTGATCAAATGATTATATGTGAAGAGTTTTATGATCTCTTTTTGAAGCATAAAAGTGGTTGTTGCGTAGAGGGACAGAAAGCTGTCAGATTTCATCGTGTTCTGAAAGTCTTAGTTTCGTTTTTGGGTGCACTGTCCCTTTAAAACTTTCAAAGGCAGTTTGAGGACGCGCGCGCGCATTTGTGCAGGCATAGGGTCGCTGTAAGGAGATTTCCCAGGACTATCAAATCCTTTCATTTCAGTGTAACACCGTGTTCAGAGTGAATGTGTGTTGAGATTAAAGCACTGTGTCATTATAGACTCATCCAGCGCTTGAGAGGGTCTTATTTTATACTCTTATTCTAACGGCACCTGAGAGATAAACATGGCTTTTCTTTCAGCTCTTATATAATCACAGCATCTGGACTTCTGGAACTGCTGACACTTATGTTTCAGCGACGGCATCTATATTGCGTGTTTGTTAGTATTACATCACTGCAGTTTTCATTTCATATGATTTTTTAAACGAGCACTAGGCTAAATGTGCTGAAGAATTTACATTATATTCCATTCACACGTATTTAACACCCATGATTAATAGGCTATTATTTTTTATTTAAGCTTCATGTGCTACTTAATTGAGTTATTGACTGGAGGCAAGTGTAGAGTTTATTACAAATAAAAACGTGAAACAAACATGGCGTGGCCAGGACACATGGCAAACATGAGGGCTTAAAAGGAGTAGTTCACTTTTAAAAAAAAAACTTTTGCTGATAATTTACTTCAGTCGAAAAGAAATTAAAACATATAATGGACTTCAATGGGGTCCAAATGAGAGTTTCAGTGCAGCTTCAAAGGGCTTTAAACGACACCAGACGATGAATAAGGGTCTTATCTAGCCAAACGATCGCTCATTTAAAAAATGTTTTAAGTTTAATAAGCTCAAATGATCACCTTGCTCTGTCCTTGTAACTCTCCTGTTCGAACTCGTTTATCAAAATGAACAAATTTTTTTCGTGCCATTTGGTTCATTCCACGAACGAAATGAACAAGTTGACACGGAAAAGATTCGTTCATTTCCATGAACGAGTTTGAATTGGAGAGTCACGAATGCATCATTAAAGCTCCATAAGAAAATTTGTAATGAAATACCCCAAAATCACTTGCACAGTGTGATATATTTCCTGCAGTTTTGTACTTGCAATATCCCAAAAATCTCCAAAGTTCTTTTATTTCAGACTTTTATTTTAAATAATTGGCCGTCCAGGAAAAAAATGTCGCCAGTCAATGACGCAATATCCGCATTATCCTCGTTTCCGCTCGTACCGCGATGATGTAACCATGGTGACAGACGTGGCCAACTGCGTAGTCGTGAGTAACGTTAGCGGCACCCAGTTCTTGTTTCGTTCAAACATAGACCACGGCAAGTAGACTTTGAGACAAACAAGGAGAACTAAAATGAGGATCAATATCAACATGGCGTTTCTGAGAGCTAGCATCTGACTTCCACTCGACAGAGAGCTAACGTTAGCGTCCGTGACTAACTTGGACTTGAACTTCATGAGTCACGACTTTACAGCTTTATTAGACAGGTGAGCAAATGTACATAAAACAAATCAATGTTATAACGTTAGCTTGACATGATAAAATGTCATGAATATGGTTAGTATGTTACTCTAATGTTGACCTAGCTGCTAGTTTCGTATAACAAACGAACTAACACTTAACTAGAATAACATTATAACTTTCAACACACATTTAAATGCCGTTTAGAGTGATAGTGTAATATTAGACCAAGTGGAACAGCGCTGCTTTTCCCTCACACGTTTAATTCGTCTAATAAACTGACCTGTGTGAGTAATCCAGCACTTGTGTTCAACAGGATGAAATCATTTATAACCTGGCGGTGTGATATGTCTCTTATTAGCAATCGCGACCTACTTCATACCACTGTAATGTTACGCCTTTGTTATTGTTGGAAACTGCGCCCTCTTGTGGCCATAAAAAGCTACTGGAGCTTTAATTCGCATGTGCGTTTGAATATATGTGCGCAGGTTTGTAATTCCCTACAAACCATGCCTAAACAAGCTACTTGTCTTGCCTATATATTTTGACACAGAATTTTATTTGATCACTTCGGGGTTGGTACACAAACTGAAATTTACTGAAACACTTAATCTGTAGAGTGATATACGGAGAGCTGGCACACAGAGGTTGTTCAACAGTTTGACTTGATGTACTGAATGAAGCGCTCATCTCATTCCCTGCTGAAATTCATTTCGGTTTCAAGATAAAGTTGTAGAATATTTTGCCAGAATTAAGTGGACAAATGCTTTTGTTTAGAATTACATTTTCGTTTTAGAATATTCATTGTTATTCGAGTGTTTTCAGGTGGTGAATGTCTTCAATTAAAATCTATGTTTTCAAAATCATTATGTACTGTATATGAAAGAATACAGTAATGTGTAATTCATGCATGTCAACATTCACTGAATGTGAAACGCATATCTTTATGACTCTAGGATTCAGAAATATGAATTCAGCATTTGAGTTTGATGATGCTTATTGCTCAGATGTTGCTCCTTTATTGCTCATGAGATTTTAGGTCTCCGTTTAATCCCATGTTTTCTAGGAGACGAGGTCTCACATAATGGTTGCGTTTAGCTTTTTACTTCTGGCAATTGTATTTATGCTTAAAAATTCATAAAAGTTGTGATCATTTGTGAAGATTGAGATTTTGCTGCGGTCACTGTGTATCCATCATCATATTATCATCTCTATTTCAGCCTAGATGAGATGAAGCTCAATAAAAGTAAGCAAAAATCACATGTAAACATTGAGATATTTAAATGTGGAGAATATTCCTTCCATTTTTTTTAATCATGTATCAGATTTTTTTGTGCAATAGTTGTGATGCCTGCCTTAAACTAATAACGCTGACGACTCTGCTGACTGATCTGGAAATGGACTTGAGATCTCATTTGAGGTTGTGCGTGACTCTTGGGTCCTGATAAGTTAATTACAAAGATCTTGTTTAAATAAATCCCTCTGTTTATTGAATTATCCCATCCGTGTTTCAGGGACACAAGCGTGAATGTGAGCGGTCGACACTTTCATTTCTGTCTCAGGCAATGTTCTTAATGGGTTTCCATGGCTAAACTTACAAAACAGTGTGTGAACATCTCTGACTTCTCCCAAACCTTAATCCAGTCTGTGTGGATGAGAATATGTAATTAAATAAGGGATTGGATCCGTCAAACACTGAACCGTCTGTCTGTCCATCTATCCATCTATCCATCTATCCATCTATCTATCTATCTATCTATCTATCATCTATCTATCTATCTATCTATCTATCTATCTATCTATCTATCTATCTATCTATCTATCTATCTATCTATCTATCTATCTATCTATCTATCTATCCATCTATCTATCCATCTATCTATCTATCTATCCATCTATCCATCTATCTGTCTGTCTGTCTATAATTCGGTCTGTCTGTCTGTCTGTCTGTCTGTCTATCTATCTATCTATCCATCTATCCATCTATCCATCTATCTATCTATCTA